>NC_057798.1:597874658-598153434 GCF_018294505.1 Triticum aestivum | reverse complement strand
GGGGGGGGGGTCTCGCCGGAGTTAAGGAAGAACCACCCGCAGCGGGGACGGGGGCTCGCCGGAGAGGTACCCCACTATCTATCTTAGGGTTCAGGGTGGGGGGCCTAGAGGGCTGGCCGGGGCGGCGGTGGCGAGTTGTTTCGGGGCGGCGAGGCGGCGCTGGGGCCGGCGGTTCGGCTGGTGGTGGCACGCGGCTTAGGGGTGTGCAGGTTGAAGATGAACTGCAGGCCCTCCTTAAACTACATGTCAAGTGTCTCTCTGCTACCATTGCGTTCAGTTTCGACAGTAGCATTCAGATTCCACAGTTAATTTCAGTTTCGACACTTAAGTTCAGAGTCAACAGTTTTTACCTCATCTGTTGTAGTCAGGTGGTTTTTGGTGATGTTAATTTTACATCCATTTTTCATCATCTATTGGAGATGCTATTAGAATCCCACTTGAGATTGACGATGTCTGTCTTGTGCTACTTCAGCCTTGACGTCTTACGGCTCACCGGAGCTGCTCCAACGACAGAACGATCCATCACAATAGAGTAGTGCCCTGGACGCCGTCTACAAATTCCTCAGATCTTCCTCCACACCTCCGACAACCACCTCTGCCTCAACTGCTTCAGCGACCAACCCAATGATGCTGAGGTCGACACGGCAACGGCAAAGAGGTTGTACACTTGTTGCGTCACTTATTACTATACATTCACGTCGATCCATTAGGGCTATTTTGGTTCAATGGAAAAACATAGCAATAGGGAATTTTCCAATGGCACTCTACTATTCAATTATCCATGCATTTTGTTGAAAGGAATGAAGCAAACCATCCACCTGGACCTACTTCTCAAAATCCTATGCATGAAAACAAGACCAAGTGCATTAGTGCTAGAATAACATTCTAACTATACACGCTTTCATATGGTTTCTCTTTATTTTGGCCTTGTTTCTTTAAGTTCCTCTGCTCTTCCAATTCTTGTAAACCAAACTCCCAAGTTGATAGAAATCCTGTGTTTACAAATGCTCCATTTACCATGTGCATTTTCTTATCCTATTCCGGTGTTTTTCCTATCCCTGCGTTTTAAGAATCATGCAAGCCAAATGAGCCCTTACAGAATTACTTCAGTTACAGGTACGTGTCGAAGGGAACTTTGTGTGGTTTGTCCTGCTCCTGCCGTGACGTCGTCCACCTCACCTGGGCTGCTCCATCGACAGAAGCATCTACCAAACCAGACATCACGACTCCTGACCGTATTTCGCCGCCTTAGATCTCCTTCCATGCCGCCGGCACGCACCCCAACGACATCACCATCATCGACTCAGCAGATGAACCTGAGGAGTACACGGGTCCACAAGAGAGGTCGCACTCTTTTGTTTCTGCTTATGTTATGCATTGCTTAAACTTACCTCCTACTTTATCATCCTGTTCAGCTCTTGGACTCCCAACTCAGGTCCAAATTCATGTCAAACTTGAGTTCTAAATTAGTTGTGGGGCACATATCGAGGTAGCAATGAATAGTATGTCTGTCTAATATCTGGTTCACCTAGGGTATGCCTATGTTGTTCATCTTGGGTGGGAAACAAATAGTAAAGCAATCATCATCTGTCTTTTTATTAATTTAAAGCAATCATCAGCCTGCTATCATTATTTTAGGATCCATCCACTGGTTGTTACTATCACTCTAAATTTCTGCATGCTCTCCTTACATAATTTCACCATATTTTTTCGTATGCATGTCAGATATTGTACACAGTCATGCTGAACATGTAGAGAAAAAGAGAAGAGTTTTGCGCGGCAATACAATGTCATGCAGACATCGCTCCATGGTGGGTTCAATGGCAAACCCTCCCCACCCCTCTCCAGATTGTAATCCAGAGGAAGATATCTGTTCTGAGGTGGATTCAGACGATGCTGACCACTCCTATTTACCCCCCAAGGTGTTTGCTCTACCTTGGCATGATGATGTTAGTCATATCATGCATATGTTGCCTTGCAGTGCCTACTTTTGACATCATATAAGTCATCTGCTTAGTTTAGACATGTTCTGTAATGCCACCTATTTAGTTTCTATATCATATATGGGGATTATGCAGTCTCATGTCTTTTAGCCAGCCATAATATATGTGAAATGTGCAATGCCATCCTGTTTAACCAGGCATCATATATTTGAATGATATCTTTCCCATCCATTTCTTCATTACATTTCCATTTGTCGACAATGTTTGTACATTAAACTACTCATCTTGTGAATCAGCCATTTGGGTGGGAGATGGAAAAATCTGGAGTGAAAACAAGGCCTTCAGAGCAGACAGTTCTACCTGTCGAAGCAGATCTCTTGTTGGGTCCCGATAGCTCCTCAGAGATGGATTCAGAGACAGATGACCAGTCCTATTCCCCTACTGAGGTGTATGCTCTAACTTGGCACGGTTATACTGCTCATATCATGCATACGGTGTCTTGCATTGCATAGTTTAGACATCATATACACAATATTCAACACCATGTTCTTAGTTCAGACATCATATCGAATGCCCTCTGTTTAGCATATAAATCACATATGTGAATTAAATGATGCGATCCTGATTATTAGATAACATGTAGGTGAATTATGTCATGCGATCCTGTTTTGTTATTCATCATATCTTTGAATTATGTTATGCTATGCTATCCAGTTTAGATAGACATCATATATGTGAAATTATGTCATGCTATCCGTTTTAGTTAAACAATATACATGTCAACTATTTCATGCCCTCTTTTTTCCACACTATCTATTGCATAGATCTCTCATACAATGTCTGTACATTCAACTATGTTTCCTGTTTATCAGCCATTTGAATTGGAGCAGGTGATGCCAGTATCTAGCGGAATAAAAACACGGTCTTCAAATAAAACAGTGCTACCTATTGGTGGAGATAGCACCTCGGTTGTACATGCACAAGAACCAGCCCTACCACACATAACCCAAACTCTCGTAGATTGTACCCCTACTGCGATGGACAGAGAACCAGCTTCACCCAATCTAACCCCAACCCCAGCCGATAGTAACCCAGTTCCTGTTGACACATCACCATCTCCATCATAGAGCTCCCAAACAAGAGCAGTTAGTAAGGAAGCTCCAGTGCCCAAAGGGCCAGTACTATCACGACGAACCCCAGCTCCACCAGTTAGTACGCCTATTCCCGTGGAGGAAGCACAACCAACCAGTCGTAGTTTAGCATCTATCGCATTTGATGTTGTTAAACCGTATGTGCGTATCTTCCCATCTTGGAAATATTATACAGAAGATGAAGGAAAATGCCAGTTGCAGGTGTTTGTCCAGGATTTATGTGTCAGTAATGTTACTCATGGCAATTACTTTGCTTCGTCCCATACATCCTACCTCCATGATGGTTACAATACAGCAAATTTTCTCATTTTTCTCTATAGAGAAGGACCGATTTGGAAACTCAGGATGAGGTAACCTGTGCTAATACCTCTGCTATCTTCAAGAATGCTTGGTGGCAGTATCGGAATTACCTGAAGAAAACGTACTTCACCAACAAAGAAACTCGTCAAATTCCCTTATGTTCTCCTGAGACACATTTACTGGACGATGACTGGGAATGCCTTGTTCTGTACTGGTCCGGAACCAAGAATGTGGTAAGGTCTATGAGATCATTTTCTATTTTTTAAGTATTATATTCTTGCGTCTTATTATACTCTATTCATGTAGAACAAGTGCCTAAACCTGAAGAACAACTATTCTAATTTAAGATTCCATTGCTATCATAGTTCAAAAAAGCGCTAGGCGTTAATTGTGCGTTTTGCCACCGCCTTGCACTTTACTAACCAAAGCGCATGCTTATGCACAGTTATGCACAGATTAAGCGTAGTTATGCGCAATGTGTTTTCCAATGCCTAGAGCCTAGCCGTGCTTAAGCACTCGCTTAGGCGCGCCTTTTTTATCTATGATTGCTTTGCTCTTGTATCATTGTATTTACTCATACAAACTTATTTTTAAATTGAAGGATCCAATTGAAACTCCAATGGCACGGTAGGTATGTTCACGCATGTCTCTTTAACAGGTTTGCTCTTATCAATAGCTCTTTTGATTTCAATTTCAATTGTGTATACAGTTGACTTTCATATCACGCACATTACTAGCATCACAACAGAGCCAATAGTGTTGTTGTACATGCAGACCCGTGGTAGCCATCTGAAATCTTGTTGTGTCGTGTAGTTTCCCACGCTTTGTATTCTTTCACTGCTGCTTTGTCTTGAACTGATATGATTTGAACCGTGTCTCTATTTTGATTTGGCAAGACAATGCAGTGACCATAGGACATAGATATATGTTTGTTTGATGCTTTTATTATGTACTAGTACTTGGCAATAGAAGACTTGGTAGTTTAATCCTGTCCACCTTACTAATGAACTGGTTCACCGAAATGAGTTTCATATACTAGTACATGCTAAACTTGTTATGTGTCTGCTTGTTTCTTCTTTTAGAATGCTGACAGAATATTGGGGAAGAGTGCCTTATTAAGCAATGGTAAAGGAAGTAATGCAGATAAGGTTCAGGATAGTGACACATCCTTGTTGGTCTCCAACAAAGCTGATAAAACAGCTAAGGAAGACTATCTTGAAGACAGCGAGACAACCCCAAAGTCCTGTCTTGGTTTAGTGTTCGAGTTACTGGCCACTACCGCTTGCACAAGCTATTCAAACTCACTGTCTGAATCAGTTCGGTTTCTTGAGTCTCAACTACAAGCTGAAAGACATCGATCAGCTGTGCTGCGACAAGAAGCGGAAGGACTGCGGAAGTCCCTGGAGCATTCAGATGCATACTTTCTGGTGCAACAGCAAGCGTTGGAGGATTTTAGCGCCAAACAGGACAAAGCTAATCAGCTTGCTAAGCTTATTGCCAGCATGGTGGATACCCAGGATAACGTTTCTTGAGCTCTTCTGAAGTTGTTTCAGTTATGCTCTTGTTTTGCTGCCGCGTTTATTTGCACTGGTGGCCAATTTTGACGGCCAAGTGTATGTAATATGCTGCTTTGTTCCCTATATTTGCACTGGTGGCGAACTTTGATGCCCAGTGGATGTAATATGTGTAATAGCGGTAATAGGCTAGCCTTAATTGCTTGCTTATTTATTTCCTTATTGTCTTGTTTAGTTGTTTGCTTGTAGTCACTGCAGTTCTTTTTCTGTGTTTTTCTAGTGGCCACAATAGCCTATTTTTGGTAACTAGGCCAAAATAATCATGGCAACACACGAACTGTTGTAACCATGGGCCTCCTGCAGGCTGTATGATCCATGGGCCTTCATTCGGCCGTAGGACCATTGGCCTTCTATACGGGCCGTAGGATCCATCGGCCTTCTATACGGGCCTTGGGGATCAATGGGCCTTCTACGGGCCGTAGGGTCCATGTGCCTTCTACGGGCCGTACTATCTATGGGCCTCATACGGGTCGTAGGATCCATGGGCCTTCTACGGGGCGTATCATCATTTCGCCAATCATGGGTCGTACTATTCGTGGACCATAACGGGCCGTTAATAGGCCGTATTTGATAATTCTATGAAAACAGCCCAACGGGTTTTTTTTGACAAGAAAACAGCCCAACGTATTAACGGTCCGCAAACGGGCCAACTGTAACGACGGGCTGGCCCACAAGCAGAAAATGACAGTAACGAGCCGTATGTAACCGAATGTTGCAAATGAGCCCAAGAATCAATGGGCCCTGAGAAGGCCGAAAGATAACTTGGGCTGGAAACGGCCCAATGGAATAACGGGCCGTTAATGGGTATAAAGTGATACACTGCTCATTACGGGCCAGTTTCACCATGGGCCGTTAATGGGCCAAGACTTACAAAGGTCCTCATATGGGCCGAAAGAAGTCATGGGACACACACGGGCGGGAAGTTAAAATGGGCTGAATCATATTGGATGGCCCAGATGACGCTACTGGGCCTAATTAGGATAGGGCGTAACGGGCCCTGGGTTAACGGGCTATAAATGGGCTATATGCGAATAGGCCGTTAACAGGCTTTCCGTGGACCGGCCCGCCACCTTTTGACCAAGTCAAACGGGCCGGCCTTTTCACAGGAATGGGGTTTTGTTGGGCCGTACCACGTGTCGCCGTATCATAGGCGCCTTTGGTCCAATGAGCGGATGATATCTGCCCAACGGTGAGCCGACACGTGTTTCCTCCAGCCAATGATGATTTTACACATGGAAAATCCCCATTGGTCGGGGCTGTTAACGGGTTATCGGATCCAAAACCCGACCCTATAGCTTAACGTAGTTCCATTATAGTGGATGCCATGTGTTGGTCACCCTTGACGAAAGCAGTTCTGTGACGCGCGATTTATCATCATGGAAGTGGACACTTCCGTGATGATAATTTAGGTAATGTCATGGAACACTTCTACGACAGCACAGGTATGACTATCTTGATTCTGTCATAAATTTGTCATGGATGTACATGCATAACAAAAAACGCGACCTACTGTGACAAACACGTATCATCACGGATGTGTATTTTTTTTGTAGTGAAAGAAAGAACCGCTAGGTTGCGTGCTAAGAAAGATTGCTTTCTTAGAGCGTGTTCTGTTAGTTTTCATGAAAATAATGATGAATATCTAAAAGTTATTGATGTGTCCCCTATTAAGTCTTCGTTTTTCAATATGAATCTTGATAATGATGGGACTGGAAGTAAATCAACTTTGGCTAAAAAGCGTTCCGATAATTTGGAGTATTTTGATCTTGATGCTAAAATTGGTAAAAGTGGGATTGGAGAAATTAGAACTTTGCATAGTAATGAACCCACCACTTTGGATTTAAAGGAATTTAATTATGATAATGTTTCTTTAATAGATTGTATTTCCTTGTTGCAATCTGTGTTGAATTCTCCTCATGCTTATAGCCAAAATAAAGCTTTTACTAAACATATGGTTGATGCCTTGATGCAATCTTATGTGGAAAAACTCAATTTGGAAGTTTCTATACCTAGAAAAATTTATGATGAGTGGGAATCTACTATAAAAATTAAAATAAAAGATCATGAATGCTATGCTTTCTGTGATTTGGGTGCTAGTGTTTCCACAATTCCGAAAACTTTATGTGATGTGTTAGGTTTGAAATTCATGATTGCTCTTTAAACTTGCACCTTGCGGATTCCACCATTAAGAAACCTATGGGAAGGATTAATGATGTTCTTATTGTTGCAAATAGGAATTATGTGCCCATATATTTTATCGTTCTTGATATTGATTGCAATCTTTTGTGTCCTATTATTCTTGGTATGCCTTTCCTTAGAACGATTGGTGCAATTATTGATATGAAGGAAGGGAATATTAGGTTCCACTTTTCCTTTAAGGAAAGGCATGGAACACTTCCCTAGAAAGAAACTTAAATTACCTTATGGATCTATTATGCGAGCCACTTATGAATTGAATGCCAAAGATGGCACTACTTAGATCTGTCCTCGCTTTTATGCCTAGCTAGGGGCATTAAACGATATCACTTGTTGGGAGGCAACCCAATTTTATTTTTGTTCCTTGCTTTTTGTTCCTGTTTATTAATAAATAATTTATTTAGTCTCTGGTTAGATGTGTTTTTATGTTTTAATTAGTGTTTGTGCCAAGTAGAACCTATAGGATAACCTTGGGTGAAAGTTAATTTGATTGTGCTGAAAAACAGAAACTTTGCATGCACGAGAAAAAATTCAATAAAGGACAGAAACGTGATTTTGCGTTGATTCTTTTTGATGTAGATCAATAGACAAATTTCTTAGAATGTCCTATTTTGGTAGGAGTTTTAAGGTTCTAGAAGTATTCGAAAGTTATAGATTGCTACAGACTATTCTGTTTTTGACAGATTATGTTTTTCGTGTGTTGTTTGCTTATTTTGATGCATCTATGGCTAGTATCGGGGGGTATAAACCATAGAGAAGTTGGAATACAGTAGGTTTAACACCAATATAAATAAAGAATGAGTTAATTAAAGTACCTTATGTGGTGGTTTTTCTTTCTTGCACTAACGGAGCTTATGATATTTCCTGTTGAGTTTTGTGTTGTGAAGTTTTCAAGTTTTGGGTAAAGATTTGATGGACTATGGAATAAGGAGTGGCAAAAGCCTAAGCTTGGGGATGCCCATGGCACCCCAATATATTCAAGGACAACCAAAAGCCTAATCTTGGGGATGCCCCGGAAGGCATCCCCTCTTTCTTCTTCGTTTATCGGTAACTTTACTTGGAGCTATATTTTTATTTACCACATGATATGTGTTTTGCTTGGAGCGTCTTGTATGATATGAGTCTTTGCTTTTTAGATTACCACAATCATCCTTGTTGTACACACCTTTTGGGGAGAAACCCACATGATTGGGAATTTATTAGAATACTCTATGTGCTTCACTTATATCTTTTAAGTTAGATAATTTTTGCTCTAGTGCTTCACTTATATCTCTTAGAGCACGGTGGTGGCTTTATTTTGAATAAATTGTTGATCTCTCATCCTTCACTTATATTATTTTGAGAGTTTTCTAGAACATCATGGTATTTTCTATGGTTATAAAATTGGTCCTAGAGTGATGAGCATCCAAGTTGGGTATAATAAAAACTATCAAAGAAAGTGAATTGGATGCTATGATCAATTTGATGCTTGATAATTGTTTTAAGATATGAGGATGGTGATATTAGCATCATGCTAGTTGGATAATTATGAATTTAAGGAATACTTGTGTTGAAGTTTGTGATTCCCGTAGCATGACCGTATGGTGAACCACTTTGTGATGAAGTTGGAGCACGATTTATTTATTGATTGTCTTCCTTATGAGTGGTGGTCGGGGATGAGTGATGGTCTTTTCTTACCAATATATACCCCTAGGAGCATGCGCGTAGTGCTTGGTTTTTGATTACTTGTAGATTTTTGTAATAAGTATATGAGTTCTTTATGACTAATGTTGAGTCCGTGGATTATACGCACTCTCTCCCTTCCACCATTGCTAGCCTCTCTTGTGCCGCACAACTTTCGCCGGTACCATACACCCACCATATACCTTCTCCAAAACAGCCACCATACCTACCTATTATGGCATTTCCATAGCCATTCCGAGCTATATTGCCATGCAACTTTCCACCATTCCGTTTATTATGACATGCTTCATCATTGTCATATTGCTTTGCATGATCATGTGGTTGACATCATATTTGTGGCAAAGCCACCATTCATAATTATTTCATACATGTCACTCTTGATTCATTGCAGATCCCGGTACACCGCCGGAGGCATTCGGGTAGAGTCATATTTTGTTCTAAGTATTTAGTTGTAATTCTCGAGTTGTAAGTACATAAAAGTGTGATGGTCTTCATTATTAGAGGATTGTCCCATGTGAGGAAAGGATGATGGAGGCTATGATTCCCCCACAAGTCGGGATGAGACTCCAGATGAAAAAAAGAGGCCAAAAAAATAGAAGGCCCATAAAAACAAAAAAATGAGAGAAAAAGAGAGAAGGGGCAATGCTACTATCCTTTTACCACACTTGTGCTTCAAAGTAGCACCATGATCTTCATGACAGAGAGTCTCCTATGTTGTCACTTTCATATACTAGTGGGAATTTTTCATTATAGAACTTGTCTTGTATATTCCAATGATGGGCTTTCTCAAATTGCCCTAGGTCTTCGTGAGCAAGCGAGTTGGATGCACACCCACTTAGTTTATTTTTGAGCTTCCATAAACTTATAGCTCTAGTGCATCCGTTGCATGGCAATCCATACTCACTCACATTGATATCTATTAGTGGGCATCTCCATAGCCCATTGATACGCCTAGTCGATGTGAGACTATCTTCCTCTTTTTTCTCTTCTGCGCAACCACCATTCTATTCCACATATAGTGATACGTCCATGTCTCACGCTCATGTATTGCGTGAAAGTTGAAAAAGTTTGAGAATACTAAAGTATGAAACAATTGCTTGGCTTGTCATCGGGGTTGTGCATGATTAAATACTTTGTGTGATGAAGATAGAGCATAGCCAGACTATATGATATTATAGGGATAACTTTGTTTAGCCATGATATTTTGAGAAGACATGATTACTTTTATTAGTATGCTTGAAGTATTATTGTTTATCATGTCAATATGAACTTTTATATTCAATCATTTGGATCTGAACATTCACGACACAATAAAGAAAATTACATTGAGAATTATGCTAGGTAGCATTCCACATCAAAAATTCTGTTTTTATCATTTACCTACTCAAGGACTAGCATGAATTAAGCTTGGGGATGCTTGATACCTCTCCAACGTATCTATAATTTTTTATTGTTCGATGCTATTATATTACCTGTTTTGGATGTTTATGGGCTTTGCTTTACACTTTTATATCATTTTCGGGACTTAGCTACTAACCGGAGGCCCAGCCCGAATTGCTTTTTTTTTTGCCTATTTCAGTGTTTCACAGAAAAGGAATATCAAACGGAGTCCAAACGGGATGAAACCTTCGGGAGCGATCTTTTTGGAACAAATGCAATCCAGAAGACTTGGAGTGGATGTCAAGAAGCAGCCGAGGCGGCCACGAGGGTGGCCGAGGCACCTAGTAAGGGTGGGCGCGCGCCCCCTGCCTCGTGGGCCCCTTTTGGCTCCACCAACCTACTTCTCCCTCCTATATATATCTATGTACCCGAAACCATCCAGGAGCACCACGAAAACCTAATTCCACCGACGCAACCTTCTGTATCCGCGAGATCCCATCTTAGAGCCTTCGTCGGCGCTCCACCGAAGGGGGAATCAACCATGGAGGGTGAGGGAATCCTGGATTAGGGTGTGTCCGGATGGCCGGACTAAGACCTTTGGCCGGACTCCCGGACTATGAAGATACAAGATTGAAGACTCCGTTCCGTGTCCGGATGGGACTTTCCTTGGCGTGGAAGACAAGCTTGGCGACACGATATGAAGATCTCCTCCCATTATAACTGACTCTGTGTAACCCTAGCCCTCTCCGGTGTCTATATAAACCGGAGAGTTTTTAGTCCGTAGGACGAACAACAATCATACCATAGGCTAGCTTCTAGGGTTTAGCCACTCCGATCTCGTGGTAGATCTACTCTTGTACTACCCATATCATCAATATTAATCAAGCAGGAGTAGGGTTTTACCTCCATCGAGAGGGCCCGAACCTGGGTAAAAACATCGTGTCCCTTCTCTCCTGTTACCATCCGCCTAGACGCACAGTTCGGGACCCCCTACCCGAGATCTGCCGGTTTTGACACCGACATTGGTGCTTTAATTGAGAGTTCCTCTGTGTCGTCGCCTTTAGGCCCGATGGCTTCTTCGCTCGGCAATCGCGATGTGGTCCGGGATGAGACTTTTCTCCCCGGACAGATCTTTGTATTCGGCGGCTTCGCACTGTGGGCCAACTCGTTTGACCATCTGGAGCAGATCGAAAGCTACGCCCCTGACCATCAGGACAGGTTTGGAAGCTTAAACTACACGGCCGACATCCACGGGGACTTGATCTTCGACGGATTCGAACCACGACCGGGCGCGCCGCACTGTCTCGATGGGCATGCTCTAGCTCTGCCGCCGGACAGCGCCCAGAGTGCCGCTCAGGTGTTTAACTCCGACCATTAGCTCGGAGCCGACCGCGCTAGCCAGGGACGAATGGTTGGACGCCGCCCCAGGAGCCGCAATCTCTGCGGCGATAGAGCCGGATACCAGCCTAGTCCTTTGCAAGACCCGTGACTCCAAGGTGCCGGACTCTGTTCCGGACTCTGAATATTCCGCACCCCTTTCGATCAAACCCGATTGGGCTCCGATCATGGAGTTCACCGCCGTGGACGTCGTTCAGCACTCGCCCTTTGGTGATATCCTAAATTCGCTAAAGTCTCTCTCTTTGTCGAAAGAACCCCGGCCAGACTACGGTCGGGGTGGTTGGGATGCGGACGACGAAGTTCGAACCCCACCCACCACCCACTTGATAGCCACTGTCGACGATCTAACAGACATGCTCGATTTCGACTCCGAAGATATCGACGGTATGGACGCCGATAAAGGAGACGATCAAGAACCAGCACCTATAGGGCGCCGGAAAGCCACCTCTCATACGATGTATGCATGGTGGACACATACAACAGAAACGACAACGAGGACCAAAAGGATGCGGCCAGGGATCGCTCCCCCGAAAAACAATCAAAGTGGCGGCGTAAGCCCAAGGCCAAGCCCCACCTCGACAAAGACCCAGCCATCGAGCAGGGTGAATCAACAAACGATGAACATGCTGTTGAGCATCCGTCCAAACAGGGCGGACAATCCGAACAACCAATCCCCGGGAAAGATAATAGCCCGGACGACCTCACGCCAGACAAATTGCTGGAACATCAGAACCTCCACCAAAGGCTCGTCGCCACTGCACGTAGCCTGAGAAAGAAGAAGCGGAGGCTCAAGAAAGCGGAAGATGCACTCAGGATCAGATGGGGCAAATTACTCAATACCGCACACAAGTACGGCAATAGTCTCCACACAAAGAGCTATCCGAAGCGGAAACTACTACCGGAATTTGACGAAGAGGCCATAAAGCCCCCACAGTCAAAAAATAAGGAATCCACAAGGTCGGATAGACGACTCTACGGTCAATCTCACGCATCAAAGGACGCTGCACCCAATATGGCGCGTGACCCGTCCAAGAATTCGCATCAGAAAACTGGCCCAACCAGATCCATCTATAGGCCAAGAAAGCAAGCTCCAGTGAGTGATGCAACGCATAAAATACCCGAACATCGCGGCACGTCTAAATACAGGGGCGCCGCACACCCCCTATGTTTTAGCGATGAGGTGCTGGACCATGAATTCCCAGTCGGATTCAAGCCAGTGAACATAGAAGCATATGACAGAACAACAGACCCTGGAGTCTGGATCGAGGACTACATCCTCCACATACACATGGCCAGAGGAGACGACCTCCACGCCATAAAATACTAACCCCTTAAGCTCAAAGGGCCAGCCCCGGCATTGGCTTAAAAGCCTTCCCGAAAACACCGTGGGAAGTTGGGAAGTGCTTGAGGATGCTTTCCGGGCAAATTTTCAAGGGACCTATGTCCGACCCCCGGATGATCTGAGTCATATAACTCAGCAGCCCGGAGAGTCAGCCTGGAAGCTCTGGAACAGATTCCTTCTTAAAAAGAATCAGATAGTCGACTGTCCGGACGCAGAGGCCCTAGCAGCTTTCAAACATAGCGTCCGAGACGAATGGCTCGCCAGACACCTCGGCCAAGAAAAGCCGCGAACAATGGTCGCGTTAACAAGCCTCATGACCCACTTCTGTGCAGGAGAGGATAGCTGGTTGGCAAGAAGCAGCACCAGTGACCCGAATACATCCGAACCCAGAGATGGGAACGGGAAGCCGCGCTGTAACAAAGAACCACGCCGGATAAAGGACAACAGCTCGATGAGCACGGCAGTAAACGCCGGATTCAAAATCTCTCAGCAAAATTAGAAAAAGCCGCCCCCAAAGACGATAGGGACGAGCTATCCAACCTCAATAAAATTTTGGACAAAATATGTCAAATCCACATCACTCCGGGGAGACCTGCAAACCATACCCACAGAGATTGTTGGGTCTTTAAGCAGTCCGGCAAGCTCAACGCCGAACACAAGGGGCTCAACACACCAAGCGAAGATGACGATGCACCCCACAAGCAGAACACCGGAGAACAAAAGAAGTTCCCACAAGAAGTCAAGACAGTAAATCTACTTCATGTGACAAAAGGGAATAGCAGAACGACGCCTACGAAGACACGCGCCGTACAGCCAGCCCCGGAGGAGCAACCCCACTGGTTGTTACAACCAATCACCTTCGATCATCAGGAGTACTCCAGAGGAGACCAGAACGCAGGCTGGACTGCCTTGGTCGTGAATCCAATTATTAACGGACTCCAATTTACAAACGCCCTATGGACGGCGGCAGCGACTTGAACCTGTTATATTAGGACACAGTCCGCAAACTCGGGGTAAACCCAGTTATACTCCACCTCGGCAACACTTCCTTTCAAGGAGTAACGCCAGGCCCGGATACCCCAAGTATGGGTTCCCTTATGTTATAAGTCACGTTCGGATCACCCGGCAACTTCCGAAGCGAAAAGCTAACATTCCACATCGCCCCATTCGTAAGTCGCTATCAAGCGCTACTGGGACGTGAAGCTTTCGCCCGCTTTAATGCAATACCGCATTACGCATCACTTACACTCAAAATGCCCGGCCCAAAGGGCATCATTTCATTACAGGGGAACATAAATTGACCCCCAAAGTATGGGCAAGGGTGCGGCTGCCTAGACGGCCGCCCACAAATCCAGCCCTACTATCCCGGACATGGCTAGACGAGTCCGGTGTCAACATGCTTAATAGCCGCATACCCCCGTGCAAGGGGCTCCGTGTGCTCACGCCCGGAGACAATAAGGCCCACCTCCTGCTCCAACTAGATTTTATTTATTTCGATATAGATTTCTCGCACGCTTATTTTTTTACTAAGTTCCTCTCTGTCGCAGACGAACATCGTGCTACGCCCGTCCAGGATACGGCACAACGGAGACACAGGCGCAGACGTGCAGCAGGGACCCATTTCAAGGATTCTTTTCAGATTAAGACCCTGCGTAAACCTTTTTTACTATCTCTTGTTGATAACATCCCCCGGTTTTCTCTATAGCCGAGGAGGAGGCTGGCATCTTGGCATGTGGCCACACCAGAATTTTTGCACATACCTGGACACTATGGGCTTTTTTACCAAGGGCTCTATTTTGGCCCGTCTCCATAAAGACAGAATACCTTAGGGAGTGTTCGGCGTTGCGAGTTTGGCCTTATATGCATCAGCTCCGAATCATGTCTTTGGTCAAATGTTGGGTTTGCCCGGCTCCTGTGTTTTGCTGCCTTACGTTCCGTTATATCGGCTAATGCGGCACCAGGAGAACTACTGCGATTGTGCCCCGGTTCGGCCAGGTGAGCACCTCAGTAGAGAAAGCCGAAAACTGACTGTCATGATATAGCGAGAGACTGGTCAACCACTCGATGACTTTCGGAATCTTTAGGATTCCCCCGCATTAACGAAGGGCCGCTTCCCGGTTAGGCACACTCGCGCCCCGAATTCGGGCGAGCGCGGTGCCCCTAGGGGCTATTCAGTAGCCCCACTGTCAAACTCCTATGGCTAAGTGAAAGTGATAAAGCATTATAGTCCGGTTGCCTAGTTCGCCGCGCCACCACCTCCTTTATAGGACCAAGACGTTGGATTAAGTGTGAAAAGGCGCCTTTTTGCAAACACCCCCGCATTCTATGCGTGGGGGCTGAAGCCAACGACTGCCATCTTTCAGGTTATATACAAATATATACATTAAACGACCGCACAGGAGGCATCATGATTCTTGCAAGCACAAGTATAAAAAAGCTTTTTTCATAAAAACAAAATTCATTTTACAAATAGTATAAGCTATTCGAACACAACATCCTTCTAGCACTGCGACTCTATTATACGAGCGCCAGGAAGAACTTCCTCAAAATAGTGCTTGGCAGGTACTCGGATTTCGTCCGAATCCTGGGATGCAACAATACTGGCCTTCATATCTGCCCAGTATGTTTTGACACGGGTAAGAGCCCTCTGTGCGCCCTCTATGCACGCCGACCTCTTCATTGCATCAACATGCGGCACCGAACCAAGGAACTGTTGCACCAAGCCAAAATAACTCTTCGGCTCCGGCTTCTCCGGCCACAGACGACTTGCAACATACCTCATGGCGAGTCCGGATAATCTGCTCAGCTCCGCCCAGGAGGCTAAACGGTCGGATACTGACAGTGGGCGTTCTGGATTGTGGTACTGCGACCAAAAAATCTCTTCCAATTCATGGTCACCTCGGCTGCGGAAGTATTCGGTCGCGTCCGCCGCACTTGCGTCCAAATCCAGATAAGCATTTTCCGCACTCCACTGCCGGTCTAATGGAACATACTTGGGGTCTCTGAACTTCATCTGCAGCATATAAGGCTTTCCAGCCGTGATATCTCCGGCCTGACGCAGCTCCTCCTTCATCGCTCTCATGACAGAGCGAGTATCCTTGGCTTCGACAGTGATCTTTTCAAGGTCCTTCTGAGCCGCCCTATCTTCTTGTTCAAGAAATTTACAGCGGTCGGTAGCATCCTTCAATTTTATGGCCATCTCGGCTATTTCCTTCTTGCTCTGGCAGTGGGCAGCCTGTTCGGCTTTTAGCTCTTCAGCCGCTTTAACGGCAGCCGCATCACTTTTCCTTGCTTGCTCCTTGGCTCGGGCGAGTTCCGCCTGAAGGTTCTCCACGGTAGCAGCACCGTCTACATAAAATATATATATAAGGCCCGAGCATCAAGCTCCTATTACTAGGGGTCTTTTGAACATACCTTGAGCCTCGTCTAGCCGCTTATTTACAAGCGCGATGTCGGCATCTGCTACGTCAAGTTGCCGCTTTAGTTCGGCAGATTCATCAGTCCGGCTAGCCATGGAACGCCTCGCCACCTTCATGGAATAAGCGACATATTATACTTGGGGTTATGATCCTCTGTGCGCCGTCACTCGTGATGACACACAGAGTCTCAGGGCCTACTATTCATACAGGGCACATTTAATATGCGGCTCTACCAAAAGGTACACCTTTTTACATACCTCAAATCTTGTTAGTAAACTCCTGGCAGCCTCGTACAATCTGCTTTCCGCGGATGAAATCCTTCCGATCACCGTATCCATCAACATATGGTGTTCTTCTGAGATGGAGGCCCTACCAAGCAGATCCTTCAGCCCCTCCGCCGGCGCGCAAGAGGGTGCCGGACTAGTCTGACGACCTTTTCCAGGGTCCGGACTTGAAAAAACCCTTCGCGACGATACCTCGGGGTCGCCAGCCTCGTGAGACGGTGGAACAAGGGGAGGCATTTCGCTCTCTATCATCTCTGGACGAAGATCCCCTGAAGATGAGCTCTACTGAGAAGGGTTGAGATCCGAACTACAAGATAATGTTTCGGTTATTTTCCTCAGGAATAAAACATGAGTGTGATTCATTATGGAACCCTCCCTTCACTTACGCCTCGGGGGAGAGCGTGTCCCCTTTTGGGGGCGATTCGGCCGGGGCGTTCTCCGGTGCCGAACCCTCTGATGAAGATTTCTTTCCCCGTTTTGAGGTTATCACCTCCGGGTCTTCAGAGGCAGTCCTTTTCATTCCCTGGTCGGGAGAATTTTCGATTCTTCCCTTCCTAACGGCCTCCTTTGTGGAGGCGGTAGCTCCTTCATTCCCCTCTTCGCCTTCTATCAACGGCGTGGCCTCCAGCATCCTGGTTAGCATGGGATTCGGCACGATCTCGGGCAGGGGGGCTGGACACCTGATAAGCTTTGCCTTCTCCATCCACTCCTGTTCAGAGGACAACTCTGCTAAAGGGTATATTTGATAAAAATATGGATGGTGTATTCAAATACGGGGCTACTTACTTTAGCATCCGGGCGATTGCAGCTTAGACCTGCGTCTTCAGACAAATCCGGACACCTTGCCTGTGATCCGAAGAACAATTTGTACATCTCCATGGGTGTCATTCCCAGGAAATGTTGTAGGACTCGTGGTCCCTCCGGATTGAACTCCCACAGGCCGAGAGGTCGACGTTTGCAGGGCAGTGTGTGGCGAATCACCATGACTTGAGCCACTATGGTCAAATTGATATCTCTTTCTAAAAGATCTCGAATGCGGCCCTGAAGCAAGGTCACGTCTTTGGGCGGCCCCCAGATAAGTCCTTCATTAACCCATGATGCCAGCCGTGGTGGGGGACCCGAGCGAAAAGTAGGTGGTTCCACCCATGTGGTTCCCCTAGGGGCTGTGATGTAAAACCAGTCCCGTTGCCAGAGGCCGAGCTCCTCTTGAAAAGAGCCTTCGGGCCATGGAGCGTCATCCATCTTGCTTATTATAGCCCCTCCGCACTCAGCGTGCTGCCCCTCGATCATTTTCGGTTCCACTTTGAAAGTTTTTAGCCACAATCCGAAGTGGGGGGTGATATGGAGGAAGGCTTCGCACACGACAATGAATGATGAGATCTAGAGGATGGACTCCGGAGCTAGGTCGTGGAACTCCAGCCCGTAGTCAAACATAAGCCCCCTCACAAAGGGATCGATCGGGAAGCCTAGCCCCCGAAGGAAGTGAGATGCGAACACCACGCTTTCACCGGGCTGGGGGCGGGAACAGTTTGCCCTTGAGTAGGCAGTCTATGCGAGATTAGATACCTGGCATCTCTTAGCTTTCGCACATCTTCTTCCGTAATGGAGGAAGGCATCCACCGGCCTTGAAGGTCGGAGCCGGACATCTTCGAAGGTCCGAAGCGCCTAAAACTAGAGCTTTGGGTGTTGGAACACGAAGCGGGGGCGGATTTGATTGGTTTGTGAACAAGGGAGCCGGGCCTTGGTTCCTTTTATAAAGGAGGTGAATACCAAGAGCCCTCCCCGTAACCGTTTGAGACTCGCTTTCAATTAGGGAGTCATACCTAAGTCACGGTTGGGTTACCCACACCCGTATTGATGAGAATCCCGGAATAAGGGGACACGATCTCTGCTTTGACAAGACGTGCCAAGAAAACCGCCTCGCTAAACGCGCTGAGGTGGAACAGTAAAATGAATAAAAGCCTGGCCGTGGCATGATGTCACGCCGTGGAATACGTCAGTAGATTCGATTGATGCGAATATCATTCTCTCTACGGTGGAATGTGGAACTTATTTTTCAGAGCCAGACACTACCCTAGTGTTTAACATCTTCTATGGAATATTCGGAGGAGGAACCCTCTAACGCCCCGGATACAACTTTCCATATTCGTAACTCCAACTCTTGCCTTTTCCGGAGATGCGATATGATATTTCCTTCGTGGTTGGGTTTTATCTGTTGCTTTGCATTTCGTTCTTATGATGCATCTCATCTCATGTCATCATCTGCATTTCATCCGCATGTTTTTCAAAACATGCATCCGTTCGGGTTCCGCCGGTTCTCTCTGTTGTCCGTTCGGAGTCCAGACACACTCGCACGCGGCCGCGGCACCTCTGAAATATTATTTTATAAGTGGCATAAAAATGTTCTCGGAATGGGTTGCAACTTGTCGTGCGGTCTTATTATAGTGTAGACAGGCCGTCTGCCAAGTTTCGTCGCATTCGGAGTCCATCTGATAGCCCAACCACTAAATGTATAGCGGTACCGTTGCCGGTACCTTTGTCGGACGTTTCGGTCTCCGAAACTGCCGCCGGGCTGCAACTTCTCTTCTCTCCTCTCGGCCCAACTCCTCTTCACAGCCCACTAGCCCACCTACCTAAACCCCCTCTGCTCCGGACCGTCCGATCGAGATCGAGCGGCTCCGAAATGGAGCAAAACACCTAACCCTAGCCCCCCTGCCTTATTTAAACAACCCCCTTACCAATTTCGGCCTTCTCCCATCCTCCTTGTTTTCTGCCCCCCCCCCCCCCAATCATCAGCGCCGCTGCCCACCTCCATTTCCGCGCCTCCCCAGCCGCCGGCCGCCACTTTTCGCCACCAGATTGGCCGCGCCGCCAGCCAGCCGCCCTCCAGCCAGTGGCAAAGCGCCACGTCGCCCCTGCCTCCCTCCTCCTCCCGCAGGGCCCGCCGGAGCCCATCGCAGGCCCGCCCCGGGCCTGATCCGGGCTGAGACGAGCCCGCGCGAAGCCGTCGTCGCCCGCAACTCCCTCGCGCCCCGAGCTCCACGCCCGATCCCCGCAGGCGACCAGCGCCTCGCTGCCGGCGACCACCAGGCCGATCCTGCTCCTCTCTCCTTCCCCTGCCTGTGCTTCTTCCTCTTCCTCTCTCAGAACTCTCTCTCCCCATGTTCCGCAGGACCCCGGAGCCTCGTCGTGCCGCTGCATGGTGTTCGCCGGATCTCGCGACCCCCGTCGTTCCTGCGCTCGGATCCGTGCCGCCCCTCGCCGTCCTCGTCCACCTCTGGCCGGATCCGGTGCCCAGGGACCAGATCTGCCCATTCCCGCCATCATCCCATGTCGCTGGAGTCCCAACTCCCGCCGGAGTTCATCCGTCCGCCGCCCGAACCTGCTGCTGTCCCCTCTGTTCTTCAGTTACGAGAGCAGCAGCAGCTCGCCAGCTCGAGCGTTGACCGCGCCTCGCTCGACCGCACGCGCCTGGCCCGGCCTCGCCTCGGCCCAGCTAGCTCCGCCGGCCCCAAGCCTCTCCACCGACTGGGCCAGAGCCCATGGGTGAGCATCCCCCCCAGCGCCCGCACCCTGTGCACTTTTGGGCCTGCCAGTTTCGGCCAGTTTTTTTCCTGTTCAGCGAATTTATCTATTTATCCAGTAAACTGCATTTTTACAGATTGGACCCTAAACTTCATGCATATAATTACTCACAAACCATGCATCTTTTGTAATTAATTTATATATGTAAAATGCTTATAATTTTGTGTAGATTAATAATATGCCATTTTCATCCCATGTTAACATGCTTAAAATGTTGTTTGTTTAAATTTGCTCAAATGCCAACTTAAAATGATTTATTTCATAACTAAATAACCGTAGCTCGGAATTAAATGTTCTTTATATGTAAATGGGGTGGAAAAAGGCCTAGATTAACATGGTGCACTTTATTTTGCGGTTTAACAACATTAAAATTGTGTTTAGGGCAGAACAGTATCAAACTCAAAATATGCATATGAGGATTTTCCGGAATTTTTGTTTGTTGTTTCCGGCCTCATTTAAACTTGCCTAGTTAGGTAGTTTTCATATGCCTCACCTTTTACCATGTTTAACAACATTTAATATTGTTTGGTAGCTTAAACGAGATCACACTAAATAATTGCATGTGGTGTTTTGTCAATATACAACTCGTTGCATATTGAGCTCCACTTAACTTGTAGTATTGTTTGTTGCACTTTGCCATGCCATGCCTCATTAAACCGGACATGCATCATACTTGCTTGTGCATCATGCCATGCTTATGTGATGGTTGTTTACCATGTTGTTTGCTTCTTTCTGGGTTGCCTTCGGTTTCGTTCCGGAGTTGCGAGGATTCGTTCGACTACGTCCGCTTGTCTTCTTCATGGACTCGTTCTTCTTCCTTGCGGGATTTCAGGCAAGATGACCGCTACCCTGGATCTCACTACTATCGTTGCTATGCTAGTTGTTTCGTTTTATCGCTATGCTGCGTTTCCTATCACCTGTTCTTCAAGCCTCCCCAAATTGCCATGAACCTCTAACCTTTGACACCCTTCCTAGCAAATCGTTGCTTGGCTATGTTACCGCTTTGCTCAGCCCTCTTATAGCGTTGCTAGTTGCAGGTGAAGTTGAAGATTGCTCCATGGTGGACAGGATTTTGGTTGGGATATCACAATATCTCTTATATTATTAATGCATCTATATATTTGGTAAAGGGTGGAAGGCTCGGCCTTATGCCTGGTGTTTTGTTCCACTCTTGCCGCCCTAGTTTCCGTCATACCGGTGTTATGTTCCCGGATTTTGCGTTCCTTACGTGGTCGGGTGATTTATGGGACCCCCTTGATAGTTCGCTTTGAATATAACTCCTCCAGCAAGGCCCAACATTGGTTTTACCATTTGCCTCACCACCACCTATATTTCCCTTGGGAGTAATTAACCCAAGGGTCATCTTTATTACAGCCCCCCCCCCCCCCGGGCCAGTGCTTGTCTAAGTGTTAGTCCGAACTAGAGCCCTTTGCAGTGCCCCCTCAGGGAAACTTGAGGTCTGGTTTTAGTTCTACGGATTGCTCATCCGGTGTTGCCCTGAGAACGAGATATGTGCAGCTCCTATCGGGATTGTCGGCGCATCGGGCAGTCTTGCTGGTCTTGTTTTACCATTGTCGAAATGTCTTGTAAACCGGGATTCCGAGTCTGATCAGGTCTTCCTGGGAGAAGGTATATCCTTTGTTGATCGCGAGAGCTTGTCATGGGCTAAGTTGGGACACCCCTGCAGGGTATAATCTTTCGAAAGACGTGCCTACGGTTATAGGCAGATGGGAATTTGTTAAGTCCGGTTGTAGATAACTTGACACCAGATCCGAATTAAAACGCATCAACCGCGTGTGTAGCCGTGATGGTCTCTTTTCGGCGGAGTCCGGGAAGTGAACACGGTTTTGGGTTATGTTTGACGTAAGTAGGAGTTTAGGATCACTTCTTGATCATTGCTAGCTTCACGACCATTCCTTTTGCTCTCTTCTCGCTCTTACTTGCGTATGTTAGCCACCATATATGCTTAGTCGCTGTTGCAGCCTCACCACTTTACCCCTTCCTTACCCCTTTAAGATTTGCTAGTCTTGATACCCATGGTAATGGGATTGCTGAGTCCTCGTGGCTCACAGATTACTACAACAACAGTTGCAGGTACAGGTTTTGCGATGATCATGACGCGAGAGCGATGTTTGCTTGTTTTGGAGTTCTTCTTCTGCTTCTTCTTCGATCAGGGGATAGGTCCCAGGTCGGCAGCCTGGGCTAGCAGGGTGGATGTTGTCGTGGTTCTAAGTCTGACAGTAGAGTGGGGGGTAGGTATGGAGAGGCAAGGTCCTAGCTATGGAGAGGTTGTAAACACAAGAGATGTACGAGTTCAGGCCCTTCTCGGAGGAAGTAAAAGCCCTACGTCTCGGAGCCCGGAGGCGGTCGAGTGGATTATCCGTATATGAGTTACAGAGTGCCGAACCCTTCTGCCTGTGGAGGGGGGTGGCTTATATAGAGTGCGCCAGGACCCCAGCCAGCCCACGTAATGAAGGGTTTAAGGTGTATTATGTCCGGGGCGTTACGGGTAACGCCCCACATAAAGTGTCTTTACTATCATAAAGTCTACTTAATTACAAGCTTTTGCAGTGCAGAGTGCCACTTGACCTTCTGGTGGTCGAGTGAGTCTTCGTGGTCGAGTCCTTCAAGTCAGTCGAGTGAGTCCCTCATTGGTCGACTGGAAAGTGACCTCTTCTAAGAGTGTCCTCGGGCAGGGTACTTAGATCAGGTCTGTGACCCTACCCTAGGTACGTGACTTCATCATTAGCCCCCGAATGGATTGAGGCTTGAGTGATGAAGGAGTTGATGTTGTTTCCGATTAGCTTTCGCATACTGGTCGTGCGTTGTTTTTGAACCAAAAATTCTTTCTGTTGATAGTGAACAACTTTTCTTCAGTCGACTCGATCCATTCTTTTTCTTCGTCGAGTGATCTTTTGGACTCCGCTGATTTCCGAGCGACGGATCGCAAGAAATCCCGCGTCTGGCAGACTGATCTGCCGTCCGCGGATTCCGCGGGATACGGAATTTGGGGGAGCGCGCAAAGCAGAGCGGACCGCGGCGCTCGGATGGGACGGGGCATAGACGCCTCGATTCCCGCGCCGCTTTTTTCGCCACATATCACGCTTGCGCAACTGTTACAGGATATGATTAGATCGACCGGGCCCACCTGTCATCCACTCGGAAGGGATCTTATAAATGCGTCCAGCGAGGGTTTTTTGAACAGTGCCTCAGCATTCTCTCTCTGCCCCCTTCGTCTCCGCCCAACGCGCTCGCTCTCGCCTCCGCACCACTCCTCCTCACGCGCCTCGCCAGTAGCCATGGTCAAGGAGAAGACGGCGGCGCTGGAGCGCGCGAAGAAGGCGTCGGCGACGGAGAAGGCGAAGGGAAGATCCACCAGCCGCAGCGGGTCTTCGTCTAGATCTCGCCTGCCGAAAGGCTGGGTCCAGGGAGATTGGATCCAGTCGACCATCACGGAGAAGGATCTCCTCGACATGGCCAACGAGGGCCTGATCCCTCATGGAGCTGCGAGGCTTCCGGGGAAAGAGTGGCAGCCCCAGCCGGAAGAGGGTGAGTGCGTGCTTCTGGCTACCCATGTCGACCGCGGATTCTCTTTGCCGCCGAGCATTTTCTTCCGTGGTTTCTTGAACTTCTTTGGAGCGCAACTCCACCACTTCACCCCGAATTCTATCGCCTGTCTTGCCGCATTTGTGTCCATGTGTGAGAGTTTTCTGGGCTGTCGACCGCATTGGGGCTTGTTCAAGCACATATTCACGTGCCGCTCTCAAACCGTGAAGAAGGCGAGCCCAGGCGACGAAAGAACCCGAGTTGTCCAAATGTGTGGAGGTCTGGGGATCCAGGTGAGGAACAAGAGCACCTTCCCAGCCATGACATTCCCCGAGTCAGTCAGAGGCTGGCAGTCGACCTGGTTCTACTGCCAGGATCAATCGACGCCGGGGCAGTCGAGTGGACTCCCTCAATTTACCATGGACCGAGTGAACAAGCCCTCCTCTCTGAAGTTGATTCTGGAGGAGAAAGCTGACGTGAAGATGCTGATGGAGTAACGGGTATGGATCTCTTGGAGGTTTTCCTTAGGCGTCGAATCCAGCCTCTTTAGTTCCGGAGCCATTGCATGTGGTTGTACTGCGGGACTGAGGATGTGACTCGGGTCAATCCAGAAACAGTCGACGATACCACTCTGGAAAGGTGGATGGCCGTTGTTACTGGGAACAAAGATAACCCTCGCGGAGCCAGAAGGATTCCTCCACTCGACTGCCACAGTGATCCAAACAAGGTATGTCTACTCCACATCCCATTGTATTCTTGTCACATTTATTTCTGTTTTCTCTGCCGATCGGTCGACTGATCTTTGTCTTGATGTCTATCAGGCCCTTACTGAGCTTTACTCGATGCCCAATGGAGCACAGGCTCCGACCGAGGAGGGAGAAGTGAGCGGGGGCGAGAGCCAGGAGGAGGAGTGGGACTCGGACGCCGCTGAGGCTGATGATGATGATGATGACAATGATGATGATGACGATGAGGACGAGGAAGAGGAGGAGGAGGAGGAGGTCGCACCACCGCGCTCGGAAAGGCGGTCGAAACTTGTTCATGACCCTGCGACCGAACGCGGCGAGGGGGTTCCGACTGTTACACAGTCGACCAAGCGCCCTCGGACCACCTCTCCGGCGCCGGCTGAAAAGGCGCCGAAGCAGCCCAGGGCGGCCCCGTCGAAGCCGACCAAGCACCTGCCGAAGATGAAGGTGTCTATACCCACCATATCAGGGTAATCATATTGCTTAAGTCTTCTTGTTTTGTGTGAACTTTATCTCTGGTTGGCGCTGGAGTTAGTCGACTGACTCTTTGGAGTTGCAGTGCTGCTACTTCTGAGACCTCGGCCCGGGCTGACGACCATGAGATGGAGGACGCAGCAACCTCAAAACCTGGTACTATACTCTTAACACCGTCTTTAGTCGACTGACTCATGATCTAATCTTGATTCTTTTCTGTAGCTCCATCCAATGTTGTTATCACTCTCCCTGATGATGATGAAGATGAGGAACCGCTGAAGTACAGAAGGAGTAGGAAAGCGTCTGCCAGCAGGGTGACCCAGGATGTGACGGTGCCTGAGACTCTGGTCGTGGAGGAGGAGAACACCACTCGACACACCGTGTCCTTCGCAGATCCACTGACGAGTGCTCCGCAGCCCTCCCTCTTCACGACGCACCACGTCCCAGAGGACCAAGCTGGCGCAGCGAAGGAGGCGATACGCCAGGCAGGGATCATGATGGAGCAGTTGAAGACCATCCGGGATGCGAGCCAGGCAGCTTACGACGCCAGTTCCGCCCTCCAAAGCAATGTTCAGGTCAGTCGACCACCGTTTGTTCTGTTAGGATATGCTATCAAAAACTTTTCTTTCCAGAATTTATAGTAGTCACCCAGTGGGTGTGTCGAGTTAAACTCCGTGTTAGCGGGGGCACGCTGAGTGCACCCGTTGGGTGTAGTCCCCAAGGCTAAGGTCGACTGCTGTCAGTTGGCCTTAGGCTTTATAATTTCAGTCTTTCCGTCATTCGACTATGGCGAATGGATTTCGCAAACCGGTGGGGGCACGCTGAGTGCACCCACTGGGTGTAGTCCCCGAGACTACGGTCGAATGCTTGTATTCGGCTGTAGTCTTAGAAACGCGAGATTTTTCCTTTTTCACTCGGAAGTGAATTATATTTCACATTTAGTCAATTGGTTCTTCGCAGAACTCCTGTGATCTTGTGGCTCGCTACTCTGAGCTGGAAAACAAGCACATTCAGCTCGAGCTGAAATTGAAGCTGGTTCAGGAGAATCTGACGAAGGCAAAGGACGAGACCGAAGGTATGTTTGGTGAGACCTTGACGACTGCTTTTTCCCTTCATTTGTTTCAAAATCTGATCTTGCTGTAACTTGCAGGTAAGGTGAGGGAGGCCCAATGGAAGAAAGACCTTGAACTAGCTGAGAAGATCAAGCTTGTTGACGAGAAGTTAGCTTCAGTCGCCAAGCTTGAGCAAGAAAATGCCAATCTGAAAGCTGCTCTTGGGAAGAAAAAAGATCTGGAGGCCTTCCTGAATGGTCTTGCCAAGAAGCTGTTTCTTATGCTTGAAGGTAAATCTCTATGCTCGGCAATCATTTCCAACCGTGGTTTTTCCACTCGACCATTGCCTTGACTCGGTGATCGTCCTTGCAGAATTTTTTCAAAACTTTGAAGAAGAAACTAGCCAGCTGGAACCAAACCTTGACCCCGTCAATTCTCCGGTGAACGACGAAGTTGCCATGAATGTTTTCCGACTGGAGTCCCGTGTTGCAGCTGTCGTGGACTATCTTGCAAGGCTGAAGGTCGCCACATCTCGCATCGACTCGACGCTCTGGCCTGGGGAGACACTCCAGAACGACCTCGAGTCGCTGATGGCTCGCTTGAACACAGTCCCTGGTCGAGTGCAGGAGTGGAAAAAGTCCTCGGCTCGGTGCGGTGCAGATGTTGCTCTATGTCTGGCCCGAGTCCAATGCAAAGATGCGCGAGAAGACAAGCTGGCGGCCCTCCGGGTGGCCAACACCAAGAAACACGACTTCAGGTCCTTTATGGAAACTTTCCTTGCTGCTGCCACTCGGATCGCAGATCGAATTGATCTTGATGAGTTTGTTGCACCTTCCAGCCCTCCACAGGAGGGGTAAAAAACTTCTTACAAACTTGACGCTTTAAATTTGCCTCGGTATGCCGAGTGGAGTTGTAACCGATAAACCTTAACGGGCTTAGCGCCTGAGCACTTTCGGTTCCTTTAGGTATCGATCCGAACTTGAATTTGGTGTTTGGATATGATTGCTTTTGGCTCAAAATGTCTTTTGCAGGTTCAAAGCACAGCTCTTACTGCAATCGACTTATTCCTTAGTCCACTTAGGTGAGCGCTGGGCTGCAGCTAAGCCTCCGAGTGAGAGGTTTGCTCTTCACTCGGTAGGATTTTTATATCTTAGGCGAGCACTGGGCTGCAGCTAAGCCCCCGAGTGAGAGGTTTGCTTGTCACTCGGTAGGATTTTGATAACTTAGGCGAGCACTGGGCTGCAGCTAAGCCCCCGAGTGAGAGGTTTGCTCGTCACTCGGTAGGATTTTGATAACTTAGGCGAGCACTGGGCTGCAGCTAAGCCCCCGAGTGAGAGGTTTGCTCTTCACTGGGTAGGATTTTGATAACTTAGGCGAGCACTGGGCTGCAGCTAAGCCCCCGAGTGAGAGGTTTGCTCTTCACTCGGTAGGATTTTGATAACTTAGGCGAGCACTGGGCTGCAGCTAAGCCCCCGAGTGAGAGGTTTGCTCTTCACTCGGTAGGATTTCTATATCTTAGGCGAGCACTGGGCTGCAGCTAAGCCCCCGAGTGAGAGGTTTGCTCTTCACTCGGTAGGATTTTCATAACTTAGGCGAGTACTGGGACTGCAGCTAAGCCTCCGAGTGAGAGGTTTGCTCTTCACTCGGTAGGATTTTCATAAGTTAGGCGAGTACTGGGACTGCAGCTAAGCCTCCGAGTGAGAGGTTTGCTCTTCACTCGGTAGGATTTTCTTAACTTAGGCGAGTACTGGGACTGCAGCTATGCCTCCGAGTGAGAGGTTTGCTCTTCACTCGGTAGGATTTTTATATCTTAGGCGAGTACTTGGACTGCAGCTAAGCCTCCGAGTGGAAGTCTGGCTTACCACTCGGTAGGATTTTTATATCTTAGGCGAAACGGATTCGCAGCTAAGCCTCCGAGTGGAAGTCTGGCTTACCACTCGGTAGGATTTTATTTAACCTTAGGCGAAACGGATTCGCAACTAAGCCTCTGAGTGGGAGTCTGGCTCACCACTCGGTAGGATTTTTACAAACTTAGGCGAAACGTATTCGCGGCTAAGTCACCCACTGAGGGGAAAATTTTATTGGACAAAATAAAAAGTGACAAAAATTATGGAGGAACTATGACACTATTATTTTGAGATCCATGAACTACAGAAGTACTTTATTGCAACTCATCCGAGTGATTAAACTTAAGTGTAAAATGGGCGGAGTAGTTCCACATTCCAAGCTCGGGGCTCGTCGATATTATGTTCGACGTTGTAAAGACGGTACGCCCCGTTGTGGAGAACTTTGGTGACGATGAAGGGTCCTTCCCAAGAAGGAGCAAGCTTGTGTTGTTTCTTCTGATCCACTCGGAGAACTAAATCTCCTTCCTGGAAGGCTCGACCCCTCACATTTCTGGCGTGGAAACGACGCAAATCCTGTTGGTAGATGGTTGACCGGATCAGAGCCATCTCCCTTTCTTCCTCTAAAAGGTCGACTGCGTCCTGCCACGCTTGTTCAGCTTCTGCTTCGTTGTAGATTTCAACTCGAGGAGCATTGTGGAGAAGATCACTCGGCAAGACTGCTTCAGCTCCGTAGACCAAGAAGAATGGAGTTCTTCCGGTCGACCGATTAGGTGTGGTCCGCAGTCCCCAAAGCACCGAGGGAAGTTCGTCGACCCAAGATCCAGCTGCATGCTTGAGATCACGCATCAGTCGGGGTTTCAATCCCTTGAGAATCAGGCCATTGGCTCGCTCTGCTTGTCCATTCGACTGCGGATGGGCGACTGAAGCGTAGTCGACTCGTGTGCCTTGAGAGTTACAGAAATCTCTGAATTCCTTCGAGTCAAAGTTCGACCCATTATCCGTAATGATGCTGTGCGGGACTCCATATCTGAATATCAGTTCCCTGATGAAGCTAACAGCAGCACCGGCGTCAAGGTTCTTGATTGGTTTAGCCTCAATCCACTTGGTGAACTTGTCGACTGCCACCAGTACATGCGTGAAGCCACTTCGACCTGTTCTCAAAGGACCGACCATGTCCAACCCCCATACTGCGAAAGGCCAGACGAGTGGAATGGTCTTCAGAGCTGATGTAGGCTTGTGTGACATATTCGGGTAGAGCTGACATCCTTCGCACTTATCCACTATTTCCTTTGCCATCTCATTCGCCTTTGGCCAGTAAAATCCGGCTCGGTATGCTTTGGCCACGATGGTCCGAGAGGACGCGTGATGACCACAGGTTCCGGAGTGGATATTATTAAGGATGATTCGACCTTCTTCTGGTGTTATGCACTTCTGACCAACTCCAATCGTGCTTTCTCTGTATAATTGTCCTTTGATTACGGTAAAAGCTTTAGATCGACGGACGATCTGTCGAGCCTCTTCCTCATCCTCCGGGAGCTCTTTTCTCAGGATATACGCGATATATGGAACTGTCCAGTCGGGAATGACCACCAAGACCTCCATGACCAAGTCGACCACTGCTGGGACTTCAACCTCGGTCGGATCTGTGGCACTCTTGGGCTGTGGAGCTTCTTCGTTGAAAGGATCTTCTTTGACTGACGGAGTGTGTATATGCTCCAAGAACACACCACTCGGAATGGCTTCTCTCTTGGAACCTATCTTTGCTAGATCATCAGCTGCTTGATTTTTCAGTCGGGGTATATGATGGAGCTCCAACCCCTCGAACTTCTTTTCCAGCTTCCTCACTGCACACCCAGTGGGTGCTTGCTGCTCCAATCAGCAAAGAGCCTCTGTTGCTTTATATCGCAGCCACAGGACAAGTCGTCAGTACTGTGCTTACGGTCGAGCGGGAAGAAGAAGGAAAAGCTCTCAAAGTTCAGCGCCCAGTGTATTATTTGTCTGAAGTCTTGACTCCATCCAAGCAGAGATATCCTCATTATCAGAAGCTTGTGTATGGAATATACATGACCACAAAGAAGGTTGCTCATTATTTCTCTGATCATTCCATCACAGTCGTCAGCGACGCTCCACTAACAGTGATTTTGCACAATAGAGATGCAACTGGTCGAGTGGCTAAATGGGCGATTGAACTTCTTCCCCTTGATATCAAGTTTGAGGCAAAGAAAGCCATTAAGTCCCAGGCAATAGCAGATTTCCTTGCCGAGTGGATTGAACAGCAGCAGCCGACTGAAGTTCACTCGGAGCATTGGACCATGTTCTTTGATGGCTCTAAGATGTTGAATGGTTCCGGTGCTGGGGTTGTCCTGGTTTCCCCCAGAGGAGATAAGCTCAGATATGTGCTCCAGATTCACTTTGATTCCTCCAACAATGAGGCAGAATATGAGGCCCTCTTATACGGATTGCGCATGGCCATTTCACTCGGCGTCCGTCGCCTAATGGTCTATGGTGACTCGGATTTAGTGGTCAACCAAGTGATGAAGGAGTGGGACGTGAGAAGCCCAGCCATGACTGGATACTGCACTGCCTCAGCTTCTGGAGTCCACTCGAACTTGTCAGCCTTCTTCATCAGTCGGTAAAGAGGCAATGCCTTTTCACCGAGTCGTGAGATGAATCGACTTAATGCGGCCAAGCATCCAGTAAGCTTCTGGACATCGTGCACTCACACAGGGCGCTTCATTCGGAGAATAGTGCCGATCTTCTCTGGATTAGCGTCGATCCCTCGCTCGGAAACGAGAAAACCGAGTAACTTGCCACCAGGAACTCCGAATGTGCACTTTGATGGATTGAGCTTGATATCATACCTTCTGAGGTTGGCAAATGTTTCGGCGAGGTCAGCGAGCAGGTCGGAACCTTTTCGTGACTTGACGACGATATCATCCATATACGCTTCCACATTCCGACTGATTTGAGTGAGTAGACACTTCTGAATCATTCGCATAAATGTGGCTCCGGCATTCTTGAGGCCGAATGGCATGGTGATATAGCAGAAGCACCTGAATGGAGTGATGAAAGCTGTTTTTACCTCGTCGGGTCCGTACAGACGGATCTGGTGGTACCCGGAGTAGGCGTCTAGAAAAGACAATCTCTCGCATCCCGCGGTCGAGTCAACAATTTGATCTATGCCAGGGAGAGGAAAATGATCTTTTGGGCAGGCCCGGTTGATGTGCTTGAAATCAATGCACATTCGGAGTGATTTGTCCTTCTTAGGAACCATGACGACATTAGCGAGCCACTCGGAGTGGTATATCTCTCGGATAAATCCTGCCGCCAACAGTCGAGCCACTTCCTCACCAATGGCTTTTCTCTTCTGAACGGCGGACCGCCGAAGATGCTCTTTGACTGGTTTTGCTGATGAGTCGACTCTTAGGCGATGCTCAGCCAGTCCCCTGGGAACACCTGGCATGTCAGCGGGCTTCCATGCAAAAATGTCCCAGTTCTCACGCAGGAACTGGATGAGCTCTTCTTCCTATTTCGGGTCGAGTGTCGTGGAGATGTGGGTCGGAGTTGCATCGGGGTCGGTCGGGTGAATGTGAACAGGCTTCGTCTCACCGGACGACTGAAATGCAGATTCTGTGGCGGGTTTCTTGGATCGCAGCAAGTCACTCGGATCTGCGTTTTGCTTGTATTCTTCGAACTCGACCGCTGTCACCTGGGAATCAGCAATCTTTGAGCCCTTCTGAAAGCACTCTTCTGCCTTTTTCCGATCACCGGTGACAGTGATCACTCCTTTGGGGCCGGGCATCTTCAATTTGAGGTACACGTAACATGGTCGAGCCATGAACCGTGCATAAGCTGGTCTCCCCAAAATGGCATGATATGCACTCTGAAAATCCACGACCTCAAACGTTAACTTCTCTTTACGAAAATGTTTCGAATCACCAAACACCACGTCCAGAGCTATTTGGCCGAGTGACTCGGCTTTCTTTCCTGGTATAACTCCATGAAAGCTCATGTTACTGGTGGTCAGCCGGGACATCGGAATGCCCATTCCTTTCAGTGTGTCTGCATATAACAAATTCAGCCTGCTACCACCGTCCATCAGCACTATTGTCAGTCGAGTGCCTTCGACAACTGGATCGACCACCAAAGCTTGCCTCCCAGGGGTGGCAATATGAGTCGGGTGATCAGATTGGTCGAATGTGATGGGTGTTTGGGACCATCTCAGATAATTTGCTTTTGCTGGGGTAACCATGTTCACCTCATGGTTAATAACTTTCAATCGACTCTTGCTTTCCACATCTGCAAAGATCATCAGAGTGGAGTTGATATGCGGATATCCTTCCTCACTGTCCTCTTTGTCTTCGGCCTTGTCCGACTCCTTCTCCTTGTCCTTAGACTGTTTTCCCTGAAACTGTTGGATCAGGAGTCGACATTGGCGAGTGGTATGCTTCGGGTAAATGATATTTCCCTCTTCGTCTTTCTTCGTGTGGATGTGGCACGGCATATCCATCACGTCGTTCCCTTCTTTATCCTTTACCTTCTTAGGGTTCCAGGATCCTTTTGGTTTCCCTTTAAACTTTCCCTGAGTCACGGCCAGAGCCTCCCCAGGGGCTGCTGGTTCAGCCTTCCGCTTCTATTTCTGACTGGTGTTTCCCTTTTCCGACTGACTCGGCTTGTGCTTGCCGCTTCGGAGTCGGTCTTCTTCTTCGCCGTTGGCGTACTTGGTAGCAATCTCCATCATCCGACTCAAGGTCATGTCACCGGTTCGACCAAATTTCAAACTCAATTCTCTGTTCTTGACACCATCCTTAAAGGCGCAGACTGCCTGATGATCAGACACATTCTCCACAGTATGGTCCAAAGTGATCCATCTCTGAATATACTCCCTGAGGGTCTCATTGGTCTTCTGCACGCAGACTTGCAGCTCCGTCAATCCAGCCGGTCGCTTGCAAGTTCCTTCAAACGTTCTGATGAACACTCGGGACAGATCTTCCCAAGTGTAAATGCTGCTAGGAGGTAATTGAGTCAACCATGCCCTGGCAGAACCTTCCAGCATGACGGGCAAATGCTTCATGGCCACCTCGTCGTTCCCACCACCAATCTGAACCGCCACTCGGTAGTCCTCAAGCCATGTTTCAGGCTTAGACTCACCAGTGAACTTGCTGACTCCTGTTGCCAACCTGAAATTGGGAGGGATCACTGCGGCTCTGATAGCTCTGCTGAAACATTCAGGACCAGAAACATGCACTCGACTGCTCGTGGGCGCATCTCTGTCGAGTCCACCTCGATGGGCTCTGTTCCGGTCGACCAAGCCTTGCACGATAATGGATCGCGTGTCGAAGCCTGCTTCTCTAGGGTCGACTGGAACTCTTTGCCCCGCACTGAGCTGAGGTCTGTCATCTTGCTGCCGAGGAGCGTAAGACCCACCCCTCGGAGGGGAATTGGGCACTCGACGCCTATCATCTCGGTCGTGTCGGTCTCCATATTGGTCTCATCGATTCTCGCGCCCTTCACGCCGCGGAGGCGATCTGGGGCTATGAGCCGACTGAACAGTATTCGCAGCGACGGATCGACTGTGAATTCTATTGCGCGACTGCGATACGGCCGAATTCTGATCACCTGCTGCCCGTAGCAGATCCCTGATCTGCATCAAGCCTCTGCCAGCTTCCGACTGAGAGGGCTGGATGGACTCTGCAATACGGGTCGCAGCTGCTAAATTCTGGACTGGGGTTCGATATACCTGAGTCGGCGGGAAGAGTTGACATCGACTGGTGTCGGGAACTCGTTGCCGCGCGCGCTCGTCGAGTGCTCGCTGAAGATTCTCCAGTCGAGTGCGTTTGGCCAAATTGGCCAAACGCGCCTCCTCCAAGGCGCGAGCCTCGGGGGTTTCTCCTGCGATGGGAGTACGCAGGGCATCCACGTTCCTGCGGCGAAGTTCCTCTCTTTGCAGAGAGTCGAGTGGCTCGGGCTGGTACTCTTCGTGGTCTCGTGCGGGGTCGCCTCCATCGCCTACCCCACCATCACGGGCGAAGCCAGGGGGACTGTGGGGCCCGTCGACCATCAGAATTTCCGCCGCTGGATCACTGCTATCGCACTCGGATGCAGTCTCTACGGAGCCAGTCGACAGATCGAACAGGCCGTAGAGAGATTCGTCGGGCTCGATTGCCGCAACTTGGGTGGTGGCCGTCTGGCGAGCCACCGCGTGCCTCACCCACCGCTGAAGCCTCGACCGACCCGAGCGCTTACACTGGCGGGAGACCGGGAGGGTGGCCGACGGGGGAGTCGACCGATACGGGGTCGACGGTTGCCGCAGCAGAACGCCACGGACACATGCGCGAAAATGCGTCGCACCGCGGACGGGGAGCGCATCGACGTCGAGTGGAGCCTCCTGGAGCCAGGCGGAGTCATCGGCGACGAAGGTGAGAGCACCGAGACGGATCTCTCGACCCTCGACCAAAACTCCAGCAGCCACCATGATGAAAGTACTCGGAAGAATCGCAACTTCTCCACAAAATCGCTAAAACACCTGCCCCATGGTGGGCGCCAACTGTCGTGGTTCTAAGTCTGACAGTGGAGTGGGGGTAGGTATGGAGAGGCAAGGTCCTAGCTATGGAGAGGTTGTAAGCACAAGAGATGTACGAGTTCAGCCCTTCTCGGAGGAAGTAAAAGCCCTACGTCTCGGAGCCCGGAGGCGGTCGAGTGGATTATCCGTATATGAGTTACAGAGTGCCGAACCCTTCTGCCTGTGGAGGGGGGTGGCTTATATAGAGTGCGCCAAGACCCCAGCCAGCCCACGTAATGAAGGGTTTAAGGTGTATTAAGTCCGGGGCGTTACGGGTAACGCCCCACATAAAGTGTCTTTACTATCATAAAGTCTACTTAATTACAAGACGTTGCAGTGCAGAGTGCCACTTGACCTTCTGGTGGTCGAGTGAGTCTTCGTGGTCGAGTCCTTCAAGTCAGTCGAGTGAGTCCCTCGTTGGTCGACTAGAAAGTGACCTCTTCTAAGAGTGTCCTCGGGCAGGGTACTTAGATTAGGTCTGTGACCCTACCCTAGGTACGTGACTCCATCAGATGTTGTTTGAGTTTTTGTTTCTGTTTCATCCGTAGTCGGATGATGCTCTTATGTATTGTGATGTTGTATTCATGTGGAATTATTTGCCTTTTGTATGTATCCCCATCTATTATGTAATGTTGAAGTAATGATATCCACCTTGCAAAAGCGTTTCAATATGCGGTTCTATCCTTGGTGGGACCTTCGAGTCTCTTTAGGATAGTATCGCATTTTGGGCGTGAGAAGTTGGTATCAGAGCCTCAACCGACCATAGGAGCCCCCTTGATTGTTGGCCGTTATTGAGTCTAGAAGAAAACTATTTTGAGTCTTAGGATTATATATATCGGAGAGTAGGATTCTTTTTACTCCTCAGCCCCTTCGTCGCTCTGGTGAGGTCTCCTGACGTAGATGTTTTGTCTTTCCTCTCCTCAAATTTCACTAAAAAAATTTAGGATCACGCGGGTATCTTGGAATCGTTCCGAGAGTTTTGTGATGAGAACATTGTTCTTGGTGCCTCCTGTCTATTATGTGGCATTGACCCAGGGAGTTGAGCTCTGAGGTGTTGTCGTCACAATTTTATCGTTGCAGTTCTGGAATACCTGAGTTTTGCCGACATCGAAAATCTCTTTTATGCAGTTGTTGGTGAGATAACCTCGACGTCACCCAGTACTGGGGAGTTCGGGAGTATTGCCATAACTCGTATAACGGATGCTTTTCGAAGGTTGAGGTACATGATTTCCGGAGTTTTCTTGGTTATGTGTTGACGGATGGATACAACTGGATGTAGGCATTGTTAGTTTGGGTGAGATATATTGCTTCCCCTGTATCCCCAACACCAGATTGCATAACCAGAAAGTTTCGAGAGTTTATAGGTGGGAATTCAAGTAGCTCCTAGAATATCTTTCCGACAGATGCATGATATGGGATTGGGTAAATCTCTATCATATGTATTTGTTCCGGCTTATTCTACAAGCCAAATCCTTTGTTTTGTTTTGAGTTGTGGTATTTGAGTTGCTTCAATGTCAAGTGTTGATTCCATACCTTTCAAGCGGTGTTCTCATATTTCTATGGGAGTACTAATCCTTTTTATTATCGAGTTTGTCATGTTAATTCTTTCCAATCGGTGTGCTTCTTTTCAAGTGGATCCGATCATTTCAACATTCGCAAGATCATCTCTCAGTTTCCCAACGTTGTTCATTTCATCCGTCCCCAAGTTGCCTTTGTTTTCCCGCCCTCCCACCCTTTTACTTCAAGGACTCATATTTCTTAATCAAGTATCCTTTTATTGATGGGAAGTCTCTCCATTCTTTTCCGTCAATGCTCTTATCCGGTGATTCTCATGAAGATACTAACGGAGCTTCAAGTTCATCATTCTTCATTCTCGTATTCTTCTCCGGTGGATTAATTTCAAGTTTTGGTGTTGATTATATCTCTTCCTGTTGTTTCACATAACTTCCCATGTGAATTTCTTATCCAAGGCTCTATTATTTATTCACCTCTCCCAGTTCATATCCGGAGTGCTGAAGATATCTTAGAAGATTCATGCTTCCATTCTCTATCTGTTCAAGTTATTTTGAGGTTGTTATCTCATTCAAGCCATTTAATTCAACCGGTGCAATACCCCCCTTTCAATCAATTCTTCAATGATGTTTCTTTCGAGTGGGCCCTAACCCACAGGTCTATTCCCAGGATCTTACCTGACTCTTCTAATTTTCCCGGAGCTATTCTCAAATACTTTTCGAAGTTTGACATAAGTATGAATTTCATCAGTCACATGCCTTCTCCAAGATCTCTTTCAAATTCTTTTCATTGTTGGCTCAACCTCTTCGCTTTACATTCTACCAGAGTACCTTAGTAATTTTGGTGGTTCTCGTCATCATTCTCAGCATGTGAAGACCGAAGAAGAGTTCCTCTTAAATCCTTACCCGTTCTTCCAAAGATGCGTAGTTCAAGCTTGATGACATCCTCTCATAATTGTTTTCGATTGTGGGAATTCTTTTCACCCACCCGATGCATATCAGGAGTTGCTTCTTTTCTCGATCATCCGAAGACCATCATTTCTGAATGTTACTCATTCTCAGCTTTTAGCTCTCGTTCTCCATATTCTTCTGGTGCATCGTTCAAGTATTCTCTAGTCCGCCCATGATCTCATCGTTCTCTTGTATCTAAAATCTCTCAAGTATCTTTGTTCGTTTTCTAATTCTTCCCGGTGTTTCTTTATCTTGTCTTCGTTCATTTTCAATTCTTACGGTGGTTGGTTCAAGATTTATCTTCCTTCGTTATCGTATCAATTCACTCGTTCTTTCGTTGTTTCAATCCTACTGGTGGTTCCATCTATACCTTCTCAAGTTTGCACTATATCTATCTTAATCCTTTCTACGAGAATAAGTAGTATGCCAAATCCATTGCTTGTCAGCAATTCAAATTGATGAAGGATACACATAATGTAATTCTTATTCTTGTTTCATCCAAGTGTTTAATCCCTTCCTTCGGAGTTTGTTCATGATGAAGTAATTCTCGATTCTAGTGTTCATCTTTTCTTTCCGGAGTTCCAAGTTCTCTCGGTTATATCATCGCGAAGCTCCATCTAAATCATTGCAAGGCTTCACCTTGTGTTTTCAACTTCTCTTTCTTTCTATCATCCTTTTATTACCGGAGTTCTTCATTGAGGCTCTACATGGTGGTTCGTCAAGGATTCTTTTCATTCTTCATTTGTTCTTCAAGATTTCTCTCGAAGTTATGATCCACCAAGCTATACTCAAAAATAAACATGGTGCTCAACACATGTCTTATTTTGAGGAGTTCAAGCATTCTTCATCTTGCATTTCGAAGTGCAATTCTTTCTACCTTAGCTTTTGAGGTGGTGTTATGTCATTCTTGACAATTTCCATTCATGTTTCGTGATTCACATGTTGTCAAGAATGAGGTATTTTAAATCCATCGATCTCTTCATTGGAGTTATCCTGGGTTATATTTCACCTAAAGCTTTCCCTAAGGATTGTTGCTATTTATGGTGCTTATAAATGACCCAAGTTCTTCATTTATCCTCCCGGTGAAATAAGTTTCTCATCTCCTTGTTGATATCAATCCAATCATTTGTTTCCGTTGGTGGAAGAAGCTCACCTCATCATTTTGAGATGTTTGCCATCAGCCCATAATAAGCTTCTGCTTTTCGTTGTTGATTTTCCAACAACTCTGTTATAACCTTCTCGGAAGGGTGCTTTCCAAGCTCATTTGTGGCAGAAGTTGGCATTTTCTTCTCCATTCTTTTATTTCAATGATCTATCTTCTATTCTTTCTCCCGGAGGCATTGTGATGTTGCTCTTTTCACTATTCATCTCGAATTGTGAGGATCGTGTTCTTTTCTTTCTTATCCATTTAACCGGAGTGTCGTGTTTTCATTCGAGTTCTCTCATCTTATCTAGTTTTGCCTCCTTCCTCAACCGGAGAGCTGTCTGAAATTTGTTTACCCCTTGTGCCATTCTTTCAATAGTTCCGGAGGTAGTGTGTTGTTGATCTCATCAAGTATCCTCTCATCTTGTAAGTTCATGTTCTATTCCTTCCATGTTCAACCAGAGTGCTGCCCGAATTCTTCCTCTCTCATCTTGTTTTAACCGGAGTGGTTTCGAATTCTATCTTGTCCATTAAACTCTTGATTCATGTCTTTGCAACCTTCAAGTTCTCGTAATGTTCCTTGTTACTCTTTTCAAACAGACTGTTTGCAATCTCGTTCATCTCTGTTGTACTCTTTCTTCTTAATTGCTCAACCTCTCAAGGTTCGTGGGTTCACTCATTCGTCAAAGAAGCAACCTTAGTTTTACCTCTTCTCTTCCTCTTCTGTTTTCCCTCCGGTGCCATCCTAGATCTCGGGAAGAGATCCTCTCATAGTGGTGGAGTGTTGTAAAGCCCCGGATACAACTTTCCATATTCGTAACTCCAACTCTTTCCTTTTTCGGAGATGCGATATGATATTTCCTTCGTGGTTGGGTTTTATCTGTTGTTTTGCATTTCGTTCTTATTATGCATCTCATCTCATGTCATCATCTGCATTTCATCCGCATGTTTTTCAAAACTTGCATCCGTTCAGGTTCTGTCGGTTCTCTCCGTTGTCCGTTCAGAGTCCAGACACACTCGCACGCGCCCGCGGCACCTCTGAAATATTATTTTATAAGTGGCATAAAAATGTTCTTGGAATGGGTTGCAACTTGTCATGCGGTCTTATTATAGTGTAGACAGGCCGTCTGCCAAGTTTCGTCGCATTCGGAGTCCATCTGATAGCCCAACCATTAAATGTATAGCGGTACCGTTGCCGGTACCTTCGTCGGACGTTTCGGTCTCCGAAACTGCCGCCAGGCTGCAACTTCTCTTCTCTCCTCTCGGCCCAACTCCTCTTCACAGCCCACTAGCCCACCTACCTAACCCCCCTCTGCTCCGGACCGTCCGATCGAGATCGAACGGCTCCGAAACGGAGCAAAACACCTAACCCTAGCCCCCCTGCCTTATTTAAACAACCCTCTTGCCACTTTCGGCCTTCTCCCAGCCTCCTCCTTGTTTTCTGCGCCACCCCCCCCCCCAATCATCAGCACCGCCGCCCACCTCCATTTCCGCGCCTCCCCAGCCACCGGCCGCCCTCCAGCCAGTGGCAAAGCCGCCCTCCAGCCAGTGGCAAAGTGCCACGTCGCCCCTGCCTCCCTCCTCCTCCCGCGGGGCCTGCCGAAGCCCATCGCAGGCCCGCCCCGGGCCAGATCCGGGCTGGGACGAGCCCACGCGAAGCCGTCGTCGCCCGCAACTCCCTCGCGCCCCGAGCTCCGCGCCCGATCCCCGCAGGCGACCACCAGTCCGATCCTGCTCCACTCTCCTTCCCCTGCCTGTGCTTCTTCCTCTTCCTCTCTCAGAGCTCTCTCTCCCCATGTTTCGCAGGACCCCGGAGCCTCGTCGTGCCGCTGCATGGAGTTCGCCGGATCTCGCGACCCCCGTCGTTCCTGCGCTCGGATCCGTGCCGCCCCTCGCCGTCCTCGTCCACCTCCGGCCGGATCCGGTGCCCACGGACCAGATCTACCCATTCCCGACGTCATCCCATGTCGCTGGAGTCCCAACTCCCGTCGGAGTTCATCTGTCCGCCGCCTGAACCTGCTGTTGTCGCCTCTGTTCTTCAGTTACGAGAGCAGCAGCAACTCGCCCTCTCGAGCATTGACCGCGCCTCGCTCGACCGCACGCGCTTGGCCGGGCCTCGCTTCGGCCCAGCTAGCTCCGCCGGCCCCAAGCCTCTCCACCGACTGGGCCAGAGCCCATGGGTGAGCAGCCCCCCAGCACCCGCACCCTGTGCACTTTTGGGCCTGCCAGTTTTGGCCTGTTGTTTTTTTCCTGTTCAGCGAATTTATCTATTTATCCAGTAAACTGCATTTTTACAGATTGGACCCTAAACTTCATGCATATAATTACTCACAAACCATGCATTTTTTGTAAATAACTTATATATGTAAAATGCTTTGAATTTTGTGTAGGTTAATAATATGCCATTTTCATCCCATGTTAAAATGCTTAAAATGTTGTTTGTTTAAATTTGCTCAAATGCCATGTTAAAATGATTTATTTCATAACTAAATAACCGTAGCTCGGAATTAAATGTTCTTTATATGTAAATGGGGTGGAAAAATACCTAGATTAACATGGTGCGCTTTATTTTGTGGTTTAACAACATTAAAATTGTGTTTAGGGCAGAACAGTATCAAACTCAAAATATGCATATGAAGATTTTCCGGAATTGTTGTTTGTTGTTTCCGGCCTCATTTAAACTTGCCTAGTTAGGTAGTTTTCATATGCCTCACCTTTTGCCATGTTTAACAACATTTAATATTGTTTGGTAGCTTAAACGAGATCACACTAAATAATTGCATGTGGTGTTTTGTCAATATGCAACTCGTTGCATATTGAGCTCCACTTAACTTGTAGTATTGTTTGTTGCACTTTGCCATGCCATGCCTCATTAAACCGGACATGCATCATACTTGCTTGTGCATCATGCCATGCTTATGTGATGGTTGTTTACCATGTTGTTTGCTTCTTTCCGGGTTGCCTTCGGTTTCGTTCCGGAGTTGTGAGGATTCGTTCGACTACGTCCGCTTGTATTCTTCATGGACTCGTTCTTCTTCCTTGCGGGATTTCAGGCAAGATGACCGCTACCCTGGATCTCACTACTATCATTGCTATGCTAGTTGTTTCGTTCTATCGCTATGCTGCATTTCCTATCACCTGTTCTTCAAGCCTCCCCAAATTGCCATGAACCTCTAACCTTTGACACCCTTCCTAGCAAACCGTTTCTTGGCTATGTTACCGCTTTGCTCAGCCCTCTTATAGCGTTGCTAGTTGCAGGTGAAGTTGAAGATTGCTCCATGGTGGACAGGATTTTGGTTGGGATATCACAATATCTCTTATATTATTAATGCATCTATATATTTGGTAAAGGGTGGAAGGCTCGGCCTTATGCCTGGTGTTTTGTTCCACTCTTGCCGCCCTAGTTTCCGTCATACCGGTGTTATGTTCCCGGATTTTGCGTTCCTTACGCGGTCGGGTGATTTATGGGAACCCCTTGACAGTTCGCTTTGAATAAAACTCCTCCAGCAAGGCCCAACATTGGTTTTACCATTTGCCTCACGACCACCTATATTTCCCTTGGGAGTAATTAACCCAAGGGTCATCTTTATTACAGCCCCCCCCCCCGGGCCAGTGCTTGTCTAAGTGTTGGTCCGAACTAGAACCCTTTGCAGCGCCCCCTCAGGGAAACTTGAGGTTTGGTTTTAGTTGTACGGATTGCTCATCTGGTGTTGCCCTGAGAACGAGATATGTGCAGCTCCTATCGGGATTGTCGGTGCATCGGGCGGTCTTGCTGGTCTTGTTTTACCATTGTCGAAATGTCTTGTAAACCGGGATTCCGAGTCTGATCGGGTCTTCCTGGGAGAAGGTATATCCTTCATTGATCGCGAGAGCTTGTCATGGGCTAAGTTGGGACACCCCTGCAGGGTATAATCTTTTGAAAGCCGTGCCTGCGGTTATAGGCAGATGGGAATTTGTTAATGTCCGGTTGTAGATAACTTGACACCAGATCCGAATTAAAACGCATCAACCGCGTGTGTAGCCGTGATGGTCTCTTTTCGGCGGAGTCCGGGAAATGAACACGGTTTTGGGTTATGTTTGACGTAAGTAGGAGTTTAGGATCACTTCTTGATCATTGCTAGCTTCACGACCGTTCCTTTTGCTCTCTTCTCGCTCTTACTTGCGTATGTTAGCCACCATATATGCTTAGTCGCTGCTGCAGCCTCACCACTTTACCACTTCCTTACCCCTTTAAGCTTTGCTAGTCTTGATACCCATGGTAATGGGATTGCTGAGTCCTCGTGGCTCACAGATTACTACAGCAACAGTTGCAGGTACAGGTTTTGCGATGATCATGACGCGAGAGCGATGTTTGCTTGTTTTGGAGTTCTTCTTCTGCTTCTTCTTCGATCAAGGGATAGGTCCCAGGTCGGCAGCCTGGGCTAGCAGGGTGGATGTTGTTTGAGTTTCTGTTTCTGTTTCATCCATAGTCGGATGATGCTCTTATGTATTGTGATGTTGTATTCATGTGGCATTGTTTGCCTTTTGTATGTATCCCCATCTATTATGTAATGTTGATGTAATGATATCCACCTTGCAAAAGCGTTTCAATATGCGGTTCTATCCTTGGTGGGACCTTCGAGTCTCTTTAGGATAATATCGCATTTGGGGCGTGACAAACCCGCCTTGCAATGCCGAAGACAACTTGCGCGCCGGACTCGTCATCATTGAAGCCTGGTTCAGGGGCTACTGAGGGAATCCTGGATTAGGGGGTGTCCGGATGGCCGGACTAAGACCTTTGGCCGGACTCCCAGACTATGAAGATACAAGATTGAAGACTCTGTCCCATGTCCGAATGGGACTTTCCTTGGCGTGGAAGACAAGCTTGGCGATACGATATGAAGATGTCCTCCCATTGTAACCGACTCTGTGTAACCCTAGCCCTCTCCGGTGTCTATATAAACCGGAGAGTTTTTAGTCCGTAGGACAAACAACAATCATACCATAGGCTAACTTCTAGGGTTTAGCCACTCCGATCTCGTGGTAGATCTACTCTTGTACTACCCATATCATCAATATTAATCAAGCAGGAGTAGGGTTTTACCTCCATCGAGAGGGCCCGAACCTGGGTAAAAACATCGTGTCCCTTGTCTCCTGTTACCATCCGCCTAGACGCACAGTTCGGGACCCCCTACCCTAGATCCGTCGGTTTTGACACCGACAGAGGGCCTCTCCATCACCACCAAGGCCTCTCTGATAAGTTGTGATTAGTTTACCACAGACCTTCGGGTCCATAGTTATTAGCTAGATGGCTTCTTCTCTCTCTTTGATTCTCAATACAAAGTTCTCCTTCCTCTTCTTGCAGGTCTATTTGATGCAACTCTTTTTGCGGTGTGTTTGTCGAGATCCGATGAATTGTGGGTTTATGATCAAGTTTATCTATGAGAAATATTTGAATCGCATCTAAATTCTTTTATGTATGATTGGTTACCTTTGCAAGTCTCTTTGAATTATCAATTTGGTTTGGCCTACTAGATTGATCTTTCTTTCCATGGGAGAAGTGCTTAGCTTTGGGTTCAATCTTGCGGTGTCCTTTCCCAGTGACAGTAGGGGCAGCAAGGCACGTATTGTATTGTTTCCATCGAGGATAAAAAGATGGGGTTTGTATCATATTGCATGAGTTTATCCCTCTACATCATGTCATCTTTCTTAATGTGTTACTCTATTCTTTATGAACTTAATACTCTAGATGCAGGCAGGAGTCGGTTGATGTGTGGAGAAATAGTAGTAGATGCAGGCAGGAGTCGGTCTACTTGTTGCGGACGTGATGCCTATATACATGATCATGCCTAGATAATCCCTTAACTATGCCCTTTTCTATCAATTGCTCGACAGTAATTTGTTCACCCACCGTAATAATTATGCTATCTTGAGAGAAGCCACTAGTGAAACCTATGACCCCCGGGTCTATCTTTTATCATATAAGTTTCCCATCTACTTTTATTTGCATCTTTTACTTTCCAATCTATATCATAAAAATACGAAAAATATTTATCTTATCATATTATCTCTATTAGATCTCACTTTTGCAAGTTTCCGTGAAGGGATTGACAACCCCTTTATCGTGTTGGTTGCGAGGTTCTTGTTTTTTGTGTAGGTGCATGGGACTTTTGAGGAGCCTCCTACTGGATTGATACCTTGGTTCTCAAAACTGAGGGAAATACTTACGCTACTGTGCTGCATCACCCTTTCCTCTTCAAGGAAAACCAACGCAAGCTCAAGACGTAGTAGCACTCCCTGTCATCGTCGACGGCATTCTGACGACAAACCACTACAATGAACTACGTCATGGGTGTTTGGGTGCAGCAATACCCATGCGTCCCTAACAACACCGCCGACATCCTGACAACAAATGGTCTACACCTACACGCACGATGGGACCTAGAAGGCAACACCTGCGCTCAAGAAGGTCCTGCCGATGTGTCTCAGTGGCCCCGTCTCCAACAACAATGAAGTATGGGGGCAACATCAACCCCTTAATCATTCGTAAGGCCGCTGGTGTCCCGGTGTACCATCATAATTGGCACGCCATGAGTGGTGTGACAATCCAGTCAATGAAGGGGAGCTATCGACGACCAATGCCTCGCCTACATCAACACAAGGAGATCATGGGAGTAGTGCAACGCGCCAGTGTGGCAAGCATGAATTTGTGAAACCCTCCAATTAAGCCGGTTGGCACCGTAGCAGCTAGACGGTCACGACGCGATTGGTAAAAAATTATTTATTGTTTTGAAGACAAGGCATGATGTTTCGCCTTGGAATGAAGAGGGAGTAGGGTTGCTTAGTTGACTGCCATCGTGCATGTTATACGATCCAACAAGCTTCCTCCAAAATACAAGTGTACATCGACATCCCTGCACTTGATCCATATCATTTCCAGGATACAACCATCATTTCGGGAGGGCACTCAGAGGCGTCGACTCCTGGGATGATCCAGCTTTCAGTCTGAAATAGGTTGATGTGCCGAATTAAACAAAACAAGTTTTCACCAAACTAAGTTTGATTGCTTCGTGCTCGAACTTTATTTGATGAGGGGCATTTGTTCAACGAGATTTTGTACTGCAAACAGTAAAAAAGAAAGAGGATAAATTAAACAATGTTGTCTAATGATAACTTGTGCAAATATTTTCCCGATCATCGTGCATAAATTCATGGAGCAATGAGTGCCCTTAAATGTGTGTTACCAATGTCTTGCACAAATTCAAAAGAAAGGAAAAGAAAAGAAATATGCATATACCCATAGTGCACTATTTTTGGACAAAGAGAATAGTGCACATCTATTTGGGTTGATGGATTAGTTATACGTGTGCATGAGCACGAGCATGTGCATGAGATCAATTAGCACAAAATCATCACGTACCAATCCCATGCATGCAAGGGCAAGTATTTAAATACGGGGGGCGTGTGTGTATGTATTTGATTATATGCGGCCGTGCGGCAAGCACATGTACGTACGCGAATACATGAAAGCCCAGCTAAAAGAAAAGAAAATTAAAAAGAACTCAAAAAGGCAAGCTACACGTGAGAAGGCAAGTTTTCTTTCTCTCAATTTTGTTCGACGATTGACGTGCAGGGCAAGATGAAAGCGTCTTGGAAAGAAAACTGAAGATGGAAAGGTCCTGATGCTGAGGCCCAAATTTTAGAATGTTTTGCACCGACGTGCAAAAACCGTGGGTTTTGTCTACTACCTATAAATACATGAGGACCCAATCCAAAGCGATAAGGAGGACGGAGCCATCCATGCAAGAAGGTAAGCAGATGAGGCTAATTGCTAGCTAACACATCTCATGCACCCGGGGGCAGCGCAACAACAACGAACGCAGCCGAGGAGATGACGGCGCGTTCGCAAACCATGCAGCCGATGTGATGAGCCCACGAGGAGAGACGCTGGCCAGGGCGACGGCGGCGGCCTGCCCATGGCGAGCATGCATGCAGGCTCCCGAGGAGATGAAGAAACGGTAGTAGATCAAGCCCCGCTGACTAAATTTATTTGATATTGTGTATTTTTCATCTATCAGGTGCCGCACAAAGAGAGCAGAGGAGAGAAGAAAAAGCACGCACAAGAAGATGCGCCCAGGACGACAGCGACGAGGACGAGACGCGCCCGTGGCGGCAGCATCATGGAGATCGGATGAACGGCGGACAAGCGTGCATGCTGGCCGTAGAAATATGTGCGCGGGGAGAGACACAGTAACCATACAATAATCTTCTTCTACATGCTATCATCTATTTGCAAGATACCTGAATGAGCTTTGGAAGTTGCTCTCATGCAAAGAGCCTATTCTACCCGGCCCTACTATCTCCCTCAACATCAGCGACACTCAGAAGGGTGTATGGTCGCCACGGCCCCAAAACTCGGCAGTCGGCGGAAGGTCTCTCCCAGCGACAACAGGTTTTCCGCCCTTTGTAATGAAGCACCCGTCACTATTGGAATCAGGAACTTTGCCGTCAGCCGGTTCTTTACCGTCAGCTAGCTGATGGCAAAGACGACAAAGAAGCAGCTGACATGAAAGAAATTATTTGCCGTCTACCTCATCTTTGCCGTCAGCTAGCTGATGGCATAGAACCTTTGTCGTCTGTAGGCAATAAGCCTCGGCTAGGGTTAGACGCGGCGAGCGCGTGCGTGCGCGCAGGTGGGCGCGTCGGGCTCGAGCCGGAGCGGGCTTGGGTGTGTGCGTGCGTGCCCAAGCGTAGGTGTGTGTGCGTGCATGATTTAGCGCGTGTGTGCATGGGTCTGTTAGCATAGGACCAGGGCACGACCCGCGAAGGGCGCATGGACTGGCCGCGGCGATCGCGTCAGAGCGTGATGAGCGCGCGCGAGCCAGGGCGGGCGGGGCGTGGCGAGTGGGAGGTGGGTGAGCCGTGGAGCAGCTCGGGCATGTCCGTGCGCTCGGGTATAAAACCCTCTCCCCCTGTGTGAGTCGCTGAGGCAAACGAGTTCGTGCTCGTGGAGAAAAACAAAGAAACCCGTACGTGCGGGGGGGGGGGGGGCGTTCGTGCCCCGGCAAATCCTCTCTGTTCTTCTTCCTCCACTCCGGTCGTGTCTCCGGTGATCGTCATCGCGTGCCGCAGGCCGTGGCAACAACATTTGGTATAGAGCGAGGTGACGGAGCGCGGTGACAGAGCTCGCCGGAGTTCATGGTGCTGGTTCCACACGGCGGAGGTTGCGGGGGAGGATTGGTGTCCATGGGGATGCCGATGCTCACGCCGGACGGCTACCCCGTGTGGGCGATCAAGGCACAGGCGATCCTTGATGCCCACACGTTGTGGGAGGCGGTGGCGCCGGCGGGCGACGCGGAGGTGATTACCAACAAGTGAAAATGGCGCGGGCGCTGCTCCTGTCGGGGCTTCCGGAGGACGTGCTGCTCTCGGTGGCGACGAAGCCCACCGCCAGAGAGGTATGGGACTTCCTGAAGGTGCGTTTCATCGGGGCCGAGCGGGTGCGCGCGGCGAGGAGAGTGACGTTGCGCGGCGAGCTGGATCGGATCAAGATGGAGGACGGCGAGTCGCTGGACGCGTACGCCGGAAGGCTTGCAGGCATGGCGGCGCGGTTCGCTGGGCTAGGGGAGACGTTGGGGGACACAGAGCTGGTGAAGAAGCTCCTGGACACTGTCCTGGACCGCCTCTTCCCTATCGTCGCCGGGATCGAGCAATTCTGTGCGCTGGAGGAGCTGACGTACGACAAGGCGCTTGGGAGGTTGCGTGCCTTCGACGAGCGGGTGCGGCAACGCGGGCAGAGCAGCGGCGAGTGCCCGGACGGCCAACTCTTGTACACGGCGGCGCAGTGCCGAGCGCGGGAGCGGCGCCAAGGGGGAGCTCGGGACGACGACGACGACGTGCGCAGCGTGGCGACGCGGTATGGCGGCAACAAGCGAGGCCGCTGTTACAAGTGCGGCGAGCGCGGCCACTTCAAGCGCGACTGCCCGGAGATGCGCAAGGTGGCGGCGGCGGAGCATGCGCTGATGGCGGACGCTGGCGTCGAGGACGGTGGTTTGCTTTGAGCCTCGGCTTAGGAGGTGAAGTGTAGGAAATAAGCCTCGGCTAGGGTTAGACGCGGCAAGCGCGTGCGTGCACACAGGTGGGCGCGTCGGGCTCGAGCCGGAGCGGGCTTGGGTGCGTGCGTGCGTGCCCAAGTGTAGGTGTGTGTGCGTGCGTGAGTTAGCGCGTGTGTGCATGGGTCTGTTAGCGTAGGACCAGGGCGCGGGCCGCGTAGGGCGCGTGGACTGGCCGCGGCGATCGCGTCAGAGCGCGATGAGTGCGCGCGAGCCAGGGCGTGCGGGGCGTGGCGAGTGGGAGGTGGGTGAGCCATGGAGCAGCTCGGGCATGTCCGTGCGCTCGGGTATAAAACCCTCTCCCCCCCTGTGTGAGTCGCTGAGGCAAACGATGTCGTGCTCGTGGAGAAAAACAAAGAAACCCGTACGTGTGGGGGGGGGGGCGTTCGTGCGCCGGCAAATCCTCTCTGTTCTTCTTCCTCCACTCCGGACGTGTCTCCGGTGATCGTCGTCGCGTGCCGCAGGCCGTGGCAGCAACATCGTTCGCTAGCGGACGACAAAGAAGCAGGTTGGGCCGCTGGAGAGAGCCACCTAACGGCCCCTTTCTTTGCCGTCCACTAGCTGATGGCAAAGAATCTTTGCCTTCTACTAGCAGACGACAAAGAAAGTGGCCAAACTAATGTCCGTTAGCTAGGCTCTTTGCCGTCTGCTAGCGGATGGCAAAGAGATGTTCCCTATCTAACAAAATGCCCTCGCCCTACCCCTTTCTCCACCTCTCTCTCTCCCTCCCCTCATCCCAACCCCGCGCCGCCGCCCGCCCCGGGCCGCCTCGCCGCCCCGGCCACCCCGCCCCGCCGCGCCGGGCCGCTCCGCCCCGCGGCGCTACTCTAGCCGCCCCGCCGCGCTGGGCCGCTCCGCTCTGTCCACCCCGCACCGTCCGTGCCGGCCCATCTGCGTCGACCCAGGCCGCCTCGCTGCCTCGGTCGTCCCGACCGCCGCGCCGGCCCACCCCGCACCGGCCGCCCCGCATCGCCGCACCGGCCGCTCCAAGGCGAGACTTTTTTCTTCTATTTTTTTAGATTTAGTTTAATTAGGTTTAGTATAATTTATTTCAGGCTTTGTTTAGTTTAGTTAGTTTAGTTTAGGTTTAGTTTAGTTAGTTTAGTTTATGTTTAGTTTAGTTAGTTTAGTTTAGGTTTAGATTTGTTTACTTTATGTTAAGTTTCTGGTTTATTTTGAACATGTGAAATTTGTTGTTATTTTTTTAGTTAAAGCATTTATTCTCGCATCGACGTCGACGATGCCTATCCCGCATCCTCTTTGTCGACTTGGCAAAGGAGGCCTGCTCGATCAGAGGGGTCATGTCCGAGACTGGGCTCCGCTGGGCTGGTACTGGGAGGTTCTACCTTTCGGGGGCGTAGCTTGGTGAGGAGCCAGCCCGTCGTTGACCCGAACCTTGTTTGGTGGCGGTCGCATGGGCCAGTGATGGTGCCGAGGTTTTCGGACACCGCGGAGGTGGTACGTCACCGTGTCAGTGAGGAGGACGAGCACGTCCGCCGCTACATGATTACATTGGAGGGCATGTTTGACAATACCTGGCAGGTTCTTCAGGGACCTCACTGGAGCTATGATCCTGTGATGGTTCCTTCTCTTTGGGTGTCCACCGCCCGCGCCGATATCCGTCGTTCGCTACAGTTCTAGCTGTATTAGCGATGCTATATGTATGATACTATTTGAGATGTATTAGTGATAATATTCGACGATGTACCGACGCAAAAGATGATGTAGTTTTGCTTATTGAATGCATGCTAATTTAGTCAACCCGGGGACGAGCGGTTAGGGGGTTCCTCAGTGTCGATGGTGCCCTAAATAGCAAGTATCATCGGTGCAAGATACATGTGGCCGTCGGTGTCGAATACTACATCCACGTCCCACAAGTGACACAGGGGTCCTGCGTCCGCAGCAACAGTTGTCAGCGTCGATGCCGGTCGAACACCATCGCGAATTTGTCTGGCAGCCTCTGAGATGACGATTGAAAGCTAAGTGTTGAAATTTGAAACACCCAAACTGATTCAACTCAGTTTGGTTGTTTGAACTTTCAAAACTTGGCTTTAATCCTCATTGCAAAGGCTGCCAAACAAATTTGCTAAGGTGTTCGACCGTCATCGGCCACCAGAACTATTGTTGCGGGACGCCGGGCGCCGGGGTCACTTGTGAGACGTGGATCTAGTGTTCAACACCGAGCGCCTCACGTATCTTGCACCGATGATACTTTCTATTTAGGGTTCTATCGACACCGAGGAACCCCTAACCCACTCGTCCTATTGTAAATATTTAGTTAGGTTGACGGAAAAAAACAATATTGCTATTAAACTCATCTTTCGATTTAAATGTGCAGTTTTTTCGTTGCTGCAAGGGTCTAGTGTTCGACGAACTCCACCCCTACGTTCGTGGGTTAGCACAAATGACATCTCCTCCCCCCCTCCCCCTTGATTTGCTCTGTTCCGATCTTCGTGCCGATGAAACTTGCTAGCTATTGGTGTCTTCAATCATCAGTATGCGTGACCACTATGCGTCTCCCGTTCGAAAGGGTTACATCTTTAAATATGCATGCATTTGCATATTTATAACCGTGATTCTTTCGAAATGTCCAACATTATCCATGGACAGCCCAAGTATGTGTAGATTGGGTTTGTTTTCCCTTATGCTCTTCTCCGGATGCAATGCAGAATTTCGTCAGTGCCTCCCTGTTGTTCTTCGGGTACACATCCTCTCTGCTTATTGCCAAGACGTGTATCAGGAGAACAACAGGGAGGTGCTGCCAAAATTTTGCGTCGGATTCGGAGCAGTGCATGGGAAAACGAACCCAATCTACACATACTTGTGTGGGATTAGGACCTATCTTTACCTATTAACGTCTAGGTGGCATGGACGTAATAAAACTGAAAAACTCCATTAAGTGATGAATATATACATGCTGATTAATTTATATATATATATATATCTTATGTGTCCAGTAGCTATGCAATATGAGTGATCGTGCATGGATGTACACCGGTCACAGTAGTCAGAAAAACATGACAACTGAATGGTTAACAAAAACCAAGGGGTTTCTCAGAACCGCATTTGCAAATGGGCAGAGGACAACCTGGTGCCCCTGTGCGGGGTGCAACAATTGGCACAGAGGACAGCGGATGAAATGGGCAAACACTTGCAGAAGAGGGGTTTTACGCCATATTATATGGTGTGGACATTTCATGGTGAGTCTAACCAACGCGCCAGAGCTGAGGTGATTCATCGTCACACCGACGAGCATGGTACCGGGATACAAGACATGGTGCAATACTTTGATGATGCTCGGGACTCGGACGATGAGATGGAGGAATCTGCAAAGGCCTTCAATGAAATGTTGGAGTCTTCAAAACATCCTCTCCACAAGCACACTGAGCTTTGTCAACTGGATGCCATCTCACAAATAATGGCTCTGAAGGCTCAATTCAACTTGGGCAGAGAATGCTACGACACGATGATGATAGTATTTGGATGTTTTCTACCCAAAGGTCGCGTACTACCTGCAAACATGTACCAGTCAGACAAAATCCTCTGTGCTCTTAAGATGCCCTATGAGAAGATACATGCCTGTGAGAATGGATGTGCCTTATTTAGGCTTCAGTATGCGGACTCGAACTATTGTACCATTTTCAAGTCATCTAGGTATGTTCTAGTAGACAACGGCATGGGTGAGAAGACACAGACCAAAATCCCTGTTAATGTTCTTCAGTATATGCCAATCGTACCAAGACTTCAACGTCTTTTCATGGTCGAAGAGACAGCAAGACAGATGGCATGGCACAAAACGGGCAAAAGAACCCAACTAGATGTAGATGGGAAGCTCATGATGGTGCACAGATCAGACGGTGAAGCGTGGAAGCGCTTCGATGCATTACATGACAACAAAGTGGCAAATCCGAGGCATCCTCGAGTCGCCATCAGCACGAATGGGTTCAGTGTGTTTGGTCTGACGGCAACCCAATACAGTTGTTGGCCCGTATTTTGTCATTCCACTCAATTCCCCCCCCCCCCCGGACAAATTATGAAAAGAAAGAACATTTTCCTGACGTTGATAATTCCAGGGCCAGACTATCCAGGGAAGTATATGAATGTGTACATGCAGCCGCTAAAGACAAATTGCAAGAAGACTGGGATAATGGGTTCAAGACATACGACACCTTTAGCAAAAAGAACTTCATAATGCATGTGTGGTACATGTACTCGATGCATGACTTGCTGGCATATGCGCTATTCGTTGGCTGGTGTGTGCATGGAAGGTTCCCATGCCCCACATGCAAGGGAGCTCTTCAGTTTCGTTGGCTTGAGGCCGGTCGCAATTTTTCTTGCTTTGACATGCATAGACCGTTCATGCATCCTCGCCATAAGTTCAGGAAAGACAAGCAGAACTTCATCAAAGGTAGAGTTGTTAAAGACTCTGCGCCACCTCCGTTGACAGGCCAGGAGATACTGGATTAGTTAAACGCTCTCAAGCTAGATCCAGAGCGCCCAGGGTATTTCAAGGTGTATAATTCGCAACACGGCTGGACTCACAAGACATGCTTGTGGGATCTACCTTACTTCAAAGACCTCCTTTGCCCACACAACAACAACGTGATGCACACTGAGAATAATATCACTGAGGCACTTTTTGGTACATTGTTTGGCATAGATGGGAAGTCAAAGGATAATCCTAAGGCAAGAGTCGATCAGGAGGCGCTATGTCATAGACCGTTAGAAAACATGCAACCACCGAAAGGAAATAAACTGGACAAAGCCAAAGGCATGGTTCAATCTTGGAAGCCAACTATCAGGAAAATTATCTTGTGGGTGAAAATGCAGTTGATGTTCCCCGATGGGTATGCAGCGAATCTAAAGAGGGGAGCAAGTCTTGATAAATTGAAGATATTTGGTCTCAAGAGTCATGATTGGAACATATGGATTGAGCGGCTAATGCCGGTGATGTTGCGTGGATTCATCCCTGAGGATGAATGGCTAGTACTGGCAGAGCTGAGCTATTTCTTCTGTGTTCTTTGTGCTAAAGAACTATCGCCTGACCTGGTAGAAGAAATGGAAGAGTTGGCGCCGGAGTTGATCTGCAAGTTAGAGAAGATATTTCTGTCGGGCTTCTTTAATCCAATGCAACACTTGATTTTGCATCTCCCAACCGAGGCAAGATTGGGGGCCCTATGCAGAATCGTTGGTGCTACGCAACTGAGAGGATCTAGAAGATGCTTCGAGCAAAATGTAAAAATAAACGTAGAATTTAAGCATCGATGGTCGAGGCATTCATTACAGAGGAGGCGGCAAACTTCGTGACAACACACTGCAAAGCCAAAAATTGTCATTTGCATAATCTGAAGCCTCGGTACAATGTCGGCAACCCTAAAAAGGATCGATCCAACCTCGGCCTATTCAAAGGGGATCTGACACCAGCCGATGCTTCTAATTCCTTAACGTTGGATTTCAAAGAATGGTAGACTATTTTGTTGTATATCTTCAACAACCTAACAGAAGTGCAGTTGTACATCGAGTAAGTTCTCAGTACATTGTTTCGCAACTTCTAATTCCTTTGAACTGCTCTTATTCCCGGATAAATTTGATACAGTTGATGCATCGCCAAATTCTCGTATGGAGCAGTGATCCAAAAGGATTTCGTCGAAGAGTATGAGCTTATGGAAAAGCATGGAGGCGGCTATCCCGGTTTCATCTCTTGGTTCAAACAAACGGTAATTTCCATTAGACCATTTCATTTCTTTGTCTAATTTGTGGCTAATGCAACAATCCCTTTCATATTAAACTTATAGGCTAATTCAAAGCTTATGGACGCTGAATGGAGACAAGTCGCTACTGGTTTTGACTATAAGGTACATTCATTTGACAAATACGACATCAACGGGAATTGCTTTTGTACCTATGGCAAAGAGCTATCTATGGCCGACCGAAAGTCTACAAATTGTTGTGTCTCTACTACCGGCAAAGGAGATACCAAGTATTATGGAAGAGTTGAAGCAATTTATGAACTTCAATTCTATGGTGCAAACCCACCAAACGTTCAAATGTTATTGGTTCCATCCGAAGGAGACTAGAAGGACTCATGAACATATAGGGCTAGTGGAAATCAATCAAAGCACCAATTTGGATGTTCCCGATGACTATATTATGGCTCAACAGGCAACGCAAGTTTTCTATCTACTGTGGGCCTGTCAAAGTGATCCTAATCTCAAAGGTTGGGATGTCGTTTATGAAGTGCCGCCACATGTTAGACCACCTCCCCCCAATGAAGATGATTATGAACCTCGCATTAACCCAGACACATATGAAGGAGAATTCTTCCAAGAAACACGTCTTTCCAAAAAATGTTTCAAGAACCGCTCTACTTCACCCCCAGAACATTGAAGTAGACAGCAATAGTGAACCCGACTTCACCCCTCATCCGGAACAAGAAGAGCCTGAACTAGAAGAGGTTACTATTGTGGATGACATGTCAATGCTTAACAGATTACGTAGAGGTGGCCTTCCACATGATGATGCATTTATTAATGATGATGATGAGCACGGCATTACTGATAGTGATGATGATGATACATTTATTTATCCCGATGCATTTATTGAACCAGATTATTACTAGGTATTAATTTTTTTATGTTGTACTTGATTTATACAGTTACTTGTATGATTTATATAGTTACTTGTATATTTTTCTTACTTTGTATGATTGTTTGTTATACATAGTGCCATGGTCTTGCTTTTTGTCCCTGTCGGTCCTCGCCCGCTTTATGATTTCAATGCGGTAAATCCTATTTTATAACTATTTGTTGCATTTTGCATTTATGACAATTATGGCCATCAAGTTAACATAGAGATATATTAATCTAGGAGGTATGTGAACCGGAATTTGCAACCGACCCTCTTGTCGAGAAGTTAAATTTAGTTGAAAAACAAAATAAGTATTTGAAAGAAAAAATTAAAAGATTTGAAGAAGAGAAGATGGCATTGGAGTTGTATGTTGCCGATGTGGTCAATGATCACAAGATGAAGATGAATGCAATGCGCTTGAAGATGGATGCAATGCGCTTGAAGATTAAGAAGATTAGAAAATATGCCATTGATAATGAGGCTTGGTATCATTATGCCGTTGGATCAATTGTAAACTTAGTTGTGATCTTCCTCGCATTTGTTGTCATGAGGGTAAGTTTTCTCTAGTGTTTTGCTTAACGAATGCATACTTAGCTTACTTTCCTCCTAAATGGCATAACTACCTAAGTTAGACAAAAAATGAGGTATACTTAGCTTTCTTTCCTAAAAAATGTCATGATAATCTTTGTTACCTCCAAAATGGTATAGCCTTACCTTAGTTTCCTCGAAAATGACATAATAACCTTAGTAAGCTCCAAAATGACCTATTTGCCAAGCTTAGCTCTAAAATGACCTAAACTTAGCATTTTTACCTAGCTTAGCAATAAAATGGCATTTTTACCTAACTTAGTTAGAAGAAGAAGAAGATAAAAAAGAGGAGAGGAGAAAAAGAAAGAGAAGATAAAATCTTCTTCTTCTTCCTTTTCTTCCTCTTCTTCTTCTTCTTCTTCTTCTTCTTCTTCTTCTTCTTCTAGCTAGTCTTCTTCTTCTTCTTCTTCTTCTAACTTGATTCTTTCCCAATTTGCAGATTTGCTTTAGATGAGGAAGCTTGCATTGATGGAGTCTACTCTTCTCTTTATTCTTCCTTCTTGTTTTGATTTGCTTTAGATGAGGAAGCTTGCTACCTATGTATGTATGGATGAAAGCATTGTATGCTTGTTGTTGGATATGTTGGCTATGTATATATGTTGGATGAAACTATTCTATGTATATGTGTTGGATGATCATATCCATATGGCAGGGATATGATTTGGTATGTATATGTGTTGGTATGCTTGTCAAAAGTATTTTCATATGTGTGTATATATATATGTGAAATTCTGTGAAATTGAATGAATTCAAGAAAAAACAAAAAACAGGGGCTATATAGACTCTTTGCTGTCCGCTGGCAGACGGCAAAGAGCTTTGCCATCAGCAGCTGACAGAAAACATGCCACGTGCCAGCTACCTGTGCAACCAGCTGGCAAAGAACGTTGAATATTTGTCGTCAGCCACCTGATGGCAAAGCTACCAAATAGGCCAGCCCCCCAGGCGTTGCCATGTGGCATGCTATGTCGTCCACTCGCAGACAGCAAACAATCAATGTTCTTTGCCATCTACTGGCAGATGGCTACTATGCAAAGGTCTTTGTCGTCCGCCAGCGGACGGCACAGCACATCGTTAACCCCTTAACAGACCTAAGCTCACACGTGTGCCGTCCAGGCTCTTTGCCGTCGGCTGGCGGACGACATGGACCTTTGCATCTTTGTCGTCCGCCAGCTGACGGCAAAGAAGCCTTTGCCGTAGCCCTTTCAGTCGGACGTGTTGCCGTCTGCTAGCTGACGACAAAGGTCTTTACCCTCAGCCATGTGTGCCTTTGCTGTCAGCCATGGCGGACGGCAAAGTGATACGTCTCCAACGTATCAATAATTTTTGATTACTCCATGCTACTTTGTCTACTGTTTTGGACTATATTGGGCTTTATTTTCCACTTTTATATTATTTTTGGGACTAACCTATTAACCGGAGGCCCAGCCCAAAATTGTTGTTTTTTGCTTATTTCAGTATTTCGAAAAAACATAATATCAAACGGAGTCCAAACGGAATAAAACCTTCGGGAACGTGATTTCCTCACCGAACGTGATCCAGGAGACTTGGACCCTACTCCAAGAAGTGCCAGAGACGGTCACAAGGGTGGAGGGCGCCCCCCGCCACCTCGGGCATGCCCCCCTGCCTCGTGGGCCCCCTGTTGCTCCACCGACGTACTCCTTCCTCCTATATATACCTACGTACCCCCGTCAGATCAGATACGGAGCCAAAAACCTAATTCCACCGACGCAACTTTCTGTATCCGCGAGATCCCATCTTGGGGCCTGTTCCGGAGCTCCGCCGGAGAGGGCATCTACCACGGAGGTCTTCTACATCAACACCATATCCTCTCCGATGAAGTGTGAGTAGTTTACTTCAGACCTTCGGGTCCATAGCTAGTAGCTAGATGGCTTCTTCTCTCTTTTTGGATCTCAATACAATGTTCTCCCCCTCTCTTGTGGAGATCTATTCGATGCAATCTTCTTTTTGCGGTGTGTTTGTTGAGATCGATGAATTGTGGGTTTATGATCCAGCTTATCTACAAATAATATTTGATTCTTCTCTGAATTCTTTTATGTATGATTGAGTTATCTTTGCAAGTCTCTTCGAATTATCCGTTTGGTTTGGCCAACTAGATTGGTAGTTCTTGCAATGGGAGAAGTGTTTAGCTTTGGGTTCAATCTTGCGGTGTCCTTACCAAGTGACAGAAAGGGTTGCAAGGCACGTATTGTATTGTTGCCATCGAGGATAACAAGATGGGTTTTTTATCATATTGCATGAATTTATCCCTCTACATCATGTCATCTTACTTAAGGCGTTACTCTGTTTTTAACTTAATACTCTAGATGCATGCTGGATAGCGGTCGATGAGTGGAGTAATAGTAGTAGATGCAGAATCGTTTCGATCTACTTGTCTCGGACGTGATGCCTATATATATGATCATACCTAGATAATCTCATAATTATTCGCTTTTCTATCAATTGCTCAACAGTAATTTATTCACCCACCGTAGAATACTTATGCTCTTGAGAGAAGCCACTAGTGAAACCTATGGCCCCCGGGTCTATTCTCATCATATCAATCTCCATTACTTTATTTACTTGCTTTGTTTTTACTTTGCCTTTTACTTTTTACTTTGCATCTCTATATCAAAAATACCAAAAATATTATTTATCATCTCTATTAGATCTCACTCTTGTAAATGACCGAGAAGGGATTGACAACCCCTAATCGCGTTGGTTGCGAGTAGCTATCGTTTTGTGTAGGTACGAGGGACTCGTGCGTCTACTGGATTGATACCTTGGTTCTCAAAAACTGAGAGAAATACTTACGCTACTTTACTGCATCATCCTCTCCTCTTCGGGGAAATCCAACACAGTGCTCAAGAGGTAGCACAAAGTTCTTGATTCCTATAGTGTGTGCCACGTGACGATGACCTACAGCGAGAATTTCACCAACTCCGGGAGCAGATGACCAATATATAGAGGAGTCTCCAAGATCTAATGGTGCCAAGTGCATCGTTCACTCAAGCTGCAGGAAGGATGATGCGTCAAGCCCCAAGCCATCATCCTCAACATGATTGCCAAACTTTGGCGCCTCGGCGACAACCTTCACCAACCCGATACTTCCCGCAATGGGTGCATCCCAACATGCCTCTGCGTTGGAACCGATGGTCAAGACGTCAAGACGATGAAAGGAACCCTCGGCCCACTCAACAGTGGCGACCACAGGAACCTTTGCGGCAAACACTTCTGCAATGCGTCCCCTCCTAGGTGGGGAGATCGGCCCTAACTACAGGTCATGGAGGATAGGACTTCATCTTCTGCTCGGCACCATGCACCACACCGTCTTCTGTAGGTGAAGTGCCATCTGTGAGGCCTCCAACATGGAGCTCACCCAAGATGATATGGGATTCACCCAAGGCAGATATCCGTCCACACCACCACCGACAGGAATATTGCCCAAGGCGAGACTCCATCTACATCGCCATCGCTGACATGGAGTGCCCCCATAGAGGGGTGTACACTCCATCGACATGGAGTGCCCCCAAGGTGGGGCATCATCTATCTCCGTTGACATGGAGCTCGGCTAGGGGGGATCCTTTTTCATCACCTTGACATAGCAAATACCCTCAAACATGAGGCGATGTCTACATCGCCAACGCAGAGCTTTCTCGGGGCGGGTACGTCATCAAGATAGTTTGTTGTCCACACGGAGCTTGTCCCAGGCGGGGTTTGGTCTACACCGCCACAAAGAGGAGCTTAGCATGGGGTGGGGCTCGGTCTACACCGTTGTATACATGTGCACACCCCAAGAGGGGGCATCATCTACACCATCACCGACACTGAGCTTGCCTAAGGACATGCATAGTCTACATCACTTTGGAGCTTGCCATAGGCGGGCATGCCTTTTGCGCCTCTACCGACACGGGGCTTGGCCAAGGCGAAGTGCCATCCACACTGCCGCCGATGTGGAGCTCGCCCGGAGTGGAGTGTTGTCCACAACGCCTCCGACATGAAACATCACCCAATGGCGGGTGCCATCTACATAGCCTAGGAGCACGCACATGGTGGGTGTCCATTATGCTCCACCTCTAATATGGAGCTCGCCCAAAAGTTGGGCCTCATTCACATACCACCTCGAAGCTCGCCCAAGACGGGATAGCCTTTTTACATCTCCACCAACCTAGAGCTTGCCCAAGCCAGGCCATATCACAGACACAGAGCTCTCCTAAGGCGAGGCACCATCCACGCCGCTGCAAACCTAGAGCATGCCCAAAGAGAAACACCATCTATGCCGCGTTAAACATGTAGATCGTCAAAGCCGGTGTATCCGGCAGAGTCGGGGCTTTTCCATGGAAGGGTGCCATCTAGTACATCATCAAAAAGGAGCCCATCCATTGATAGGAGTGGTCTACTCCTCCTCCAACATAGAGCTCGCCCGAGGTGATTTGTAATCTGTGCCGCCGCCAACATGAAGGCCCCTAAGTTGGGCGCCCGTCAAAGCAACCTCCAATATGGGGCTCGCCCAAGGCTGGGTGGTAACTATATTATCGCTGCCATCATGGAGCCCATCCATGCCGGGTCATTGTCTACTCCGCCGTCAAGGAGGATATCCGCCTACCTTGTTGCTGAAATGGAGCCTACCCCATGTTGCGGTAACTCATCATCATCGAGCAGGCCATGTTGCCTGGTTTTGAAATGCCAACCCTATGTTGCCACTTATTATGGCAGCGACATCTCCCACATCTACCCCAACATCCACACCGATGCACATCATCAACATCGTCTTAGTGCCGACGAAGCAATGTTGTACTCCACCAACATGTCTTTTCCCGATGAACCAATCCATATATTTCCAGGCACCGACGAGGCGAAGGCAAGTCATCCAGCACGACACAGCCATGGCAGACACCACTAGGACGGGCACCGACAAAGCGAAGGCCACCCACTTCATCATTGGACAATGACAAGACGGAGGGATACAGCTTAGCAGAGCCGGAGCGGTGGGCGTACTGCTCTCCCATCATTTCAGCACCACATCCCCATCATCTAAACCAAACCAACGGAGCAATTGAAGCCTTTAACAAGATGCTCAAGAAGACATTGACAAGGTACCAGAGAGATTTCCATGAACATACCTTTGAGTCCTTGGCATGCCGCATTACGGTATGTACCCCAACACAAGCACCTTCATTTTCTCTCATTTACGGGAGTGAAGCGATCCTGCCACTTGAGGTCCAGCTACCCTCTTTGCGGGTGGCTATCCAGGGTGATATCACCCATGCCGAACAGATACAACTGCGGTTCAAGGAGCTTGACGCCCTTGAAAAGCGCCGAATTCATACCCTACAGAACCTGGAGCATTACTACCAGAATATGGTGAGAGCCTATGACAAAGCAACACGTCTTCCGAAAAGGCGAGTTGGTCCTCGTGCTCAGGCGGCCCATCATTGTGACACAAAGGACGAAGGGCAAGTTTGAGCCAAAGTGGGAAGGACCATATGCCATCGGGCATGTCTATGATGGGGGAGCATACCATCTCGTCGATTCCCAGGGAGTGCGCCCTATGCCCCCAATCAATAGAAGGTTCCCAAAAAAACTTTTCTTAAAATTTGTCCTCTTTTGTTGCCTTTCGGATTTTCATTGGGAATATTTTTTTCTATGGGCTATCGGATCCATGATGCATTCTCCTTTGCATTTCATGGATATTTTTTATTTCCCCAATTTTTAGCAGACTAAGTCCAACCAAAAATGGCTTTCCCCTATCACACCTACACCGTTGATTGAAGTTTTGGCTACCCTAGGACTTGTTGGAGGGCGGCACAATGTGTCAAGTTGCAGGAGGAGCGGTTCCTACACCCACAATGCACAACACGTACTAGGTGTATGCTTACGGAGGCCGCGGAGACGATTACTTGGGAACTTCTGAGTATTGAGACCCGCACTCTTCATGTTTCTCGGCATGCCTCGTGTTCACGGAGGCTCGCGCCCCAGAGATGACTATAGGAAAAGATCATGGAGGGCTGCCTGACCGAATACAAATTGGTTTTGTGCGTAGTCACATGGCAACCCTGGGGTGCGCCACCAGAAGCCCAAATAAAATGCTAGAGTGTTTTTCCTAGTCCATAGAGCTGAATGGCTGCCTTCCAAGTTCTCAAGGTGTGTCCCCAGGAATCCTGAAAGAAGAGTCATCAAGAAGTTTCGGCCGAATGTCAAAGAAAGTTCATGAAGTCTATGGATAATCAATCATTGCGCATTTGTAATCAAAAGAAAATTTCCAAAAGTCCTGAAGCAAATTCAAGAAAAAAAATCCCAGCATTCCAAGAAGCAATCAAGCAGTCCCAAGCAGTAAGGAACCCACTAGAAGGAAGGTGGGAGGTAGTTGTTCACCACCCCTCAATAGGCATGAAGAAAAATTGCCAAGCCATTCCCCCAAAACCATTTACCCTGACCTTATCACACCCAAGTTCTGGGTTCATGGGGCGTGTGCAGGGGGCATGTCGAGCTATGGGGCCCTCAATATGATGATGGGCTAGATTATGGATTTTTGATGCCTCTCGGAAGCATCCCGAAACACGCCGTCTTCATACACGTACACTGAAGCAATTTAAGTTGTTGAGTTGCAATCGTCAAGGTCTTTCAATGGTTCCCAATGACAAGTTCCTTTGGTAGCCTTCTCGGGTGTTTGGGTGCAGCAATACCCATGCATCCCTAACAATACCGATGACAACCTGGTAACCAGTGGTCTACACCGACACACACTATGGGAGCTAGAAGGCAACACCTGCGCTCAAGAAGGTGGTGCCGATGTGTCTCCGTGGCCCCGTCTCCAACAACAATGAAGATGGGGGCAACGTCAACCCCTTAATCATTCGTAAGGCCGATGACGTCCCGATGTACCATCAGAATTAGCATGCCATGAGTGGTATCGACGATCTAATGATGCCTTGCCTACATCAACACAAGGAGATCATGGGAGCAGTGCAACGCGCCAATGCGGCCAGCGTGAACCTGTGAAACCCTCCAATGAAGACGGTTGGCACCGTAGCAGCTAGACGGTCGCGGCGAGATTGGTAAAAAGTTCTTTCTTGTTTTCAAGACAAGGCATGATGTCTCGCCATGGAATGAAGACGGAGTAGGGTTGCATAGTTGACTGCCATTATGCATGTTATACGATCCAACAAGCTCCCTCCAAAATACAAGTGTAGATGGATATCCCTGCACTAGACCCATATCATTTCCAGGATACCACCATCATTTCGGGAGGGCACTCAGAGGGGTCGATTCCTAGGGTGATCCAACTTTTAGTCTGAAATAGGTTGATGCGCCAAATTAAGCAAAAAAAAGTTTTCACCAAACTAAGTTTGATTGCTTCGTGCTTCAACTTTATTTGGTGGGGGGGCATTTGTTCGACGAGATTTTGTACTACAAACAGTAAAAACGAAAGGAAAAGAAAAGAAAGGAGTGCCCATGTTGTCTAATGATAACTTATGCAAATATTTTCCCTGTCATCGTTCATAAATACATGGAGCAAGGAGTGCCCATAAATGTGTGTTAGCAATGTCTTGCACAAATTCAAAAGAAAGGAAAAGAAAAGAAATATGCATATCCCATAGTGCACTTTTTTTTTGACAGAGAGAATAGTGCGCATCTCTTTGGGTTGATGGATTAGTTATACGCGTGCATGAGCACGAGCATGTGCATGAAATCAATTAGACAAAATCATCACGTACCAATCCCATGCATGCAAGGGCAAGTATTTAAGTACGGGTGGCGTGCGTGTACATATTCGATTATATGCGGCGGTAAGCGCATGTACCCAGCTAAAAGAAAAGAAACTTGGAAAGAACTCAAAAAGGCAAGCTACACGTGAGAAGGCAAGTTTTTCTTTCTCTCAATTTTGTTTTATGATTGACGTGCAGGGAAAGAAGAAAGCGTCTTGGAAAGAAAACTGAAGATGGAAAGGTCCTGACGCTAAGGCCCAAATTTTAGAATGTTTTGCACCGACGTGCAACAGCCGTGGGTTCTGTCTACTACCTACTATAAATACATGAGGACCCAATCCAGAGCTATAAGGAGGACGGAGCCATCCAGGCGAGAAGATAAGCTTCCAAGGCTAAGAGCTAGCTCACACATCTCACGCACCCGGGGGCAGCGCAACAACAACAAACGCAACCGAGGAGATGATGGTGCATTCGCAAACCATGCAGCCGATGTGATGAGCCCACGAGGAGATACGTTGGCCACGGCGACGGAGGCGGCCTGTCCACAGTGAGCATGCATGCAGGCGCCCGAGGAGATGAAGAAACGGGAGCAGACCAAGCCCCGCTGACTAATTTTATTTGATATTGTGTATTTTTCATCTATCAGCTGCCGCACAAAGATAGCAGAGGAGAGAAGAGAAAGCACACAGAAGAAGACGCACCCACGACGGCACCGTCGAGGAAGAGATGCACCCATGGCGGCAGCATCATGGAGATCAGGTGAACGGCGGACAAATGTGCACGCCGGCCATGGAAGTACGTGCGCGGGGAGAGACGTGGTAACCATACAATAAGGTTCTTCTTCTACATGCTATCATCTATTTGCAGGATACCTAAGGACACCCCTGGAGCACAATAGACACACACACACCTGCCGAAGCGATGGCATGCAAGAACAAAGGTGATGGCAGCGAGGATACATGCCCAGGAAGAAGACACACGCGTGGCGGCGGCGCCAAAGTGGAACTCAAGAACGAAGGAGCACGTGCCTGCGATGGCCGTGTAGGCCCTGTGTTGCGGCGACGAGCACGCCGCGGAGATGACGGCACGTGCACTAGGAGAGTACAGCCAGCCAGAACATGCAGGAGGAAGCTGGCGGACACGAGGCGCACAGAAGACGGAGCAAGTAGAAGACTCGCTGTGGAGGTAGCGGCAAGAACATCAGGAAGGTCTCGCCCACGACGGCGGCACGCTGGTCGGGCAACATGCACACGTCCTAGCGTTGTTTGGTGGCGGTAGTTCATGCGCCAAGAAGGATCCGCGGAGGCCAGATACGTACATCTATATCTCTTTTGTGTATGCAGGTGCCACAAACACATCTCAACCCTAGGAGGTAGAGAGCATGCACCGGCTGGGTTGAAGACGAGGTCGCCATGTACCCGGTGGGCACAGACGATGTTCCGACCATGGACAACGCGCCCATCGCGACGGCACGCTCACCCGGCATCAAGCATGCTGCTTGTCTCTATCCGGCGGTGGTTGTAACGAGGTAGAGCATACATGAAGGAAAACACGGATTCATGCAGTAATGACCAACAGCTTATCTCTACATATATATATCCCTCTTTTTATTCACAGGTACACGCAACTAAGTCAAAATCACGTGGCGAATCCAAGATGGATTCATCCCGGCCGGAGGTGGCGGACGACGCACCCGGTAGAGACGAGCCCAGGATTCCAGAAGGAGTCCGGCAGTGCCCTCGCACACACGGATGCATGCTAGAACAAGGAGGTCATCACCCACTTCTTCAATCCCGGTGACAAGGAGACAAGGAACTCGTTGCAGCCACCGCCATCAAGCTGGTGCCGCGGAAGATGGCTTCGTGGAGCTTGAGGGACGTCGTCGGCGTCCACTTCGTCAAGATGGTGCTTTGGAGGATGGCGGCAGGGAGCTTGCCCGGACGACACTCTGTCGTCTTCTTCATCAAGCCGACACCATAGAGGACGGAGGCGTGGAGCTCATGAAGATGCCGCCACTGTTCCATGGAAGATGGAGGCGCGGAGCTCGCCAAGATGACGCCCATCATCAACATCATCAAGCTGGTGCCGCGTAGGAAGGAGGCATGGAGCTAGCAGGACAATACCACCGAGCTCTAGCTCGTCGAGCTCGAGCCTGCAACTCAAAGCCCATGAAGACGACACATGCTACCGGTGCTACCCGCAACATGGAGCCCGCGATATGAAGAAGATTGCGCTACGTGATGACACGTCTTCACCGACCCTTACCACGATCCAGCGATGTGTTTACTTTGTCTTGGCGGACCACCGAATACGGCGTCCAAATGAGACGAGGTGCACTCTTCATGACGTACATGTCTCGACATACAAGCAGCATGCTCCTTGTCATAGCAGACCACGGAATACGATGTCTAGCTGAGATGAAGCATCAACCACACCCCTCCATGATGCCATCTTTCTTTGGCACTCTGACATTTTGCCCTTGTGTTGGTGGACAACCAAATATGGCGTCCAACCAAGACGAGGTGCACCATCCGTTGCATACAGGTCTCATCATCGTACGGGCGGCGTGATCCTTGTTTTCTTCGGCCTTGCTGAGACGAGGCATTAACCGCGCCTCTCCATGATGCCACTTTTCTTCGGCCTTGCGGCGTGATCCTTGTTTTGGCAGACCATCGAATACAGCGTCTAGCCAAGACGAGGCATCCACACGCCCCTCTAAGATGTTACCTTTCATGGCCTCGTGAGGTGGAGTCTTTGTCTCCGCAGACTGTCGTAACCTCAGCGTCCAGTCGAGACGAGACACCAACCACACCGGCCATGCTCATGCGAGTGTACGTTGGTTTTACACCGACGCCGGTTTCCTACAAAGAATACTCCCACGAGGCAAACCCCTTGCGTACCCCGACGAAGCCTCTACATCGTCAAGAAGTCCGAGCCAAGCTGGACACATGCTATTAAGACACCAACTACATCAACGCTGTCAAGACCGACGAGGCGCGACGGTGAGGGCGGACATGGCTAGTAGAAAGCCATGTTTTGAGCGGCACATGTACTGACGAGGACACGGGCTCTGCCGCTGCCCACACACCACACACACCACCATAATCATGCAAACGCGAAGCGAAGATGACGAAGACGACCACTGGGCTTAATCAGAGGTATCCCATGGAGCAACGCACGAGAGTAATTAACCGGGAGCCTTCCAAGGCCCCGGGAACCAGAAGACCGAATATCAGCACAATTAGGCTGGCTGTGCTAGTAGGCCACGGAGCGTATTCTTTTTTACGGGATCTCGTAATTTTGTATATCCGATGAGATTAATGAAATACTTGTTTCCCCTACCACTTTTCTTTGTGTACTATGGTACACTGGCACGCCCGCATTATCTTTTCCCCAGTGCATTGAGAGAAATCTCCTCCTCTTCTCTTCTAACGGAGTGTTATAAGATTTTTCTCGTGTCAAACACATCTAGCCTTTCCATAACATGCTCAAGAGTTAAGATTGTTTCATTAATAGTGATAGGTGGTGCACCCACTAGATCTCCCATAGCACTAAAAGCATCCAAAGGTGGACACATCAAGAGATTCCCACTGGTAATCTTATCAAGGACCAATCTATACCAAGTGGTGATGCCAACATAAAAACTGCGAAGAAGAAGAACGGTGGATTGCTTATGAAGAAATCTATTTTGAGCATTGAAAATCCTATACCAAACATCTTTTAGAGTCTCCCCTCCCCTTTGTTTGAAATTAAGGACCTCATTCTCGGGGGTACATGCAATAGAGGAAGAACTAGCCATAACGACAAAGTGGCAAACAAGATTGCAAACAGATCTGACAAAAAAAGGCAAACGAAAAAGAGGGTGAATAAAACGACAAAATTTTGTGAAGTGGGCGAGATGAAAATGAGAGGCAAATGAAAAATAATGTAAATTGCAAGAATATGAGATTTGTGATTAGGAACCTGATAGATGTTGATGATGTCTCCCCGGCAACGGCGCTAGAAATTCCTTTTGATGTCGCTTGAAACTGCGTTGGTATTTCCCCAAAGAGGAAGGGATGATGCAACACAACTATGGTAGGTATTTCCCTCAGTTATGAAACCAAGGTATCAATCCAGTAGGAGAACCAAGCAACACTATGTAAATGGTACCTGCACACAAAGAACAAATACTTGCAACCCGACGCATAAAATGGGTTGTCAATCCCTCTCAGGTAAGGCGCCAGAAATTGGCAAGACGACGGGAAATATTTATGATAGATTGTTAGATGCAAATAGAATAACAACAAATAAAACTCAACGAGGTTTTTTTGGTTTTTGATAATATAGGTATGAAAATAAAATATGCAAATAAAATAAAAGGAAAATATAAATATAGATCAGAAAATATATGATGGTAAAATAGACTCGGGGGCCATAGATTTCACTAGTGGCTTCTCTCAAGAAAATAACACACGATGGGTAAACAAATTACTATTGGGAAATTTATAGAAGATCGAATAATTATGCCGATATCCAGGCAATGATCATTATATAGGCATCACGTCCAAGATTAGTATACTGACTCCTGCCTGCATCCACTACTATTACTCCATATATCGACCGCTATCCAGCATGCATCTAGTGTATTAAGTTCATGGAAAAAAATAGTAATGCAATAAGAACAATGACATGATGTAGACGAGATCTATTCATGTAGGAATAGCCCCCATTTTGTTATCCTTAATAGCAACGATACAAGTGTGTCTTGCTGCCCCTTCCGTCACTGGGAAAGAACACCGCAAGATCAAACCCATCACAAAGCACCTCTTCCCATAGCAAGAAAAATCGTTCTAGTTGGCATAATTAAACCAAAGATTCAAAGAAGAATTACGAGGCTATAAGTAATCATGCATATAAGAGATCAAAGAAGATTCAAATAAATTTCATGGATGTAGATTTGATTATAAACTCAAAGTTCATCATATCCCAATAAACACACCGCAAAAAAGTTACATTAAATAGATCTCCAAGAGACCATTGTATTGAGAATCAAAAAGAGGGAAGAAGTCATCTAGCTACTACCATGGACCCGTAGGTCTGTGATGAACTACTCACGTACCATCGGAGAGGCACCAATGAGGATGATGAACCCCTCTGTGATGGTGTCTAGATTGGATCTTGTGGTTCTGGAACTTGCGGCGGCTGGAATTGTGTTTCGTCGACTCACCTAGGGTTTATGGAATATTTGGGAATTTATAGGGCGAAGAGGTGGTGCGGGGGGTCACCGAGGTGGGAACAACCCCCTGGGCACGCCTGGGCTCCTGGGCACGCCCTGATGGGTTGTGCTCCCCTCTGGTACTTCTTTGGCCCACTGGGTGTCTTCTGGTCCAATAAAAATCTCCAAAAAGTTTTGTTGCATTTGGACTCCGTTTGGTACAGGTATTCTGCGGAGTGAAAAACAAGCAAAAAATAGCAGCTGGCACTAGGCACTATGTCAATAGGTTAGTCCCAAAAAATTATATAAAGTTGCTATAAAATGATTGTAAAACATCCAAGAATGATAATATAACAACATGAAACAATAAAAAATTATAGATACGTTGGTGACGTATCAGACCACATGAAAATAAATACAAATTTATCACATTTTGCCACTTTGGTTGCGTGTGCTCGGAAATCTGATGGGGAATGGGCGCCATCTAGTCAAGTCATGCTTATAACGGCGGCTATGGTGTTGCCAAAAAAACGAATGTTTGCGCTTGATAAATCCAGTTATTCTTTTTAAATATTCTCATGGAATTTTTTCATTTGTTTCTTTTATGCTTTTATTTCCCATTAAAATGTTCGCTAGTTTTCTTTACTTCTGCCTATTTATCTTGGTAGTATTTGCGTTATTGATTCATAATTTTTGTTTAAAATTGGTTATGTGCAAATGTTATGTGATGTACTTTTTAGTTCAACACTTGATATAATTTGTTCCAATTATAAACTGTGTTATTTTGATAGAAAACTGAATAACTCTGGTATGTTTGTTTATTTCTATGGGTTAGGAAAAATCTTTTTAAATACAACAATTTTTCAAAAGACATGCACATGTTTCATGAATGTTGGAAATATAATTGTTCAAGGGAGATTAAAATAATAAGGTCTCACATAGACAAAATCCAATGAGCAACAGGTTAATGAAGGGAACAAATACTTAGACTCATTGTTACTCATACACCATCAACCAACACTCATATTCCCCAAGAGAAAAGTTGCATAGGAGGACGTGGAACCAGCCTATCCACATCTACATAATTATTTTGAGTCGGACGATCATTTGATTTACCATGAGTTCATGGTACATCGCATCCCCACACAGACCTGGAAAGCCTCAACAGGACCTTGAAAAACTCGGTCGCAAGCATGTCATGATCGTTGTCCTCTCTCTCTCTCCCCTCTCATTAACCGCCTCTCACGCTGCCACCTCCAATTCCACGCCTCCCCAGCGCCGCCATCCATGTCGGTCTCCACATCCACCACCACCTCCTCGTCGATGACCTTTCCACGCCACCACGCCGCCATGGGTTCATATGTTATAGACCATTCTCCCCTCTGAAGAAAAGCTACACAGGTGTGAGCTCATCTCATTTGTTCCTTTGCGCTACCATTCCTGGTCCCATGTCGCCACCATCGCCATCGCAGCTCATCTAGCCTTACGCATGGGTAGCGTGCATCCTCACCTTATCTCCCCTCTCGCGCTTGCCGTCCTCTGCCACCTGAGCGTCCCACCACCATTTCCACGGTGTTGGAAGGGGGGTCAATTTTCGTGCCATCACTCGGCCTATTTCTCTATCCCCTTCTTCCAGTCTCTACGTCACTCAATCGTAATGCTTGCCGATCGACACCATGAGTGTGGCCCTTGCACTCCACATGTGCTGGCAGACAACAAGGCGCTCGATCCACAACTCCTCTCCCTATTGTTCTACATCCATATCACCATGTCATTGCCAACTCCCCGTCCACACCACCAAATTCTTGTCAACATTCCCCTACTACTTGCAGCGACATCTGTACCAAAGGTGAGTGAGTTGTGTCGCCACCGCTTCGTGCTCTCTGTCAATCTAATAAATCATTTTGTTGCAGCTAAATTTGGTAGTTTGTGCATGGATTTGGGATTGTGAGATCCTGTTAAAATGTGCAAAAGGACGCACACATGAAACAACCTATTGAAACTATCTACCATTCATGAAAGTAGGTTCGATTATCTCCAAAACATTGATAAATTCATAGAGAAGTCAAAAGATCAATGACAGTGAAAACTATTATGTTCCATTATATTTCACTCATGTGATATTTTCTTGGTAGGACACGGCAGATGGGAAGCTTGCACGAAGTTCTCTGCTTAGGGTTTCTAGTGATAATATAGCAAAATGGGCCTTTTGGGCTAGGCGTGTTCGGACACATCTCAGTTTATACAACCACCACCAACTGTTGTACCATTTGCTTGCATTCAAAAATATATGCAAATGAACCTTGAAAATGTAGAAAAAATTGATAAGTCCTAGATATATACTCAAAACCACAAATATAAATTTTTCAACCCATTTTTATTTTTTATTTCATATATTCATAGTTTAAATTTAAATATATATGTTAAATGCGAATAGATCAATTTAATGACATACATACAACAAATGAACCTTGAAAATGGAAAATTTGAACATGGAGCATGCTATGATGTCGGTGTACTAAAGTAGGGACACTACTTTATACCCCTTACTAAGTGCACGGGCAGTCGGAGCCGCGCGGCCACGACCACGCCAAGCAGGGCAAGGGGAAGGGCCGGAGCTGCAGAATAGCCAACACAACGCCAAGACCAGAATACCAAGAGGACAAGGCGGTTCTCCCCAAAAAGATCCTTGCCGGGGCAGCTTCCGCGGCCCCGACAAGGGTCTTGCCAGGGCAACTTGCCCAGCCCCACGCCAACGGAACGCACCACCCTTGAACCCAAGGTTCCCAACTTTATTGGGACCAGGGCTCGGGAGGCACTTCTGTGGTGGCATGCAGATCTTTGTGAAGACAAGAGACACTCCAAGTCAGAGGAGGAATAGAAGGCGACGAACCTCGGCAAGATCCTTGCCAAGGAAGCACACAAGACCTTCGGCAACATCCTTGCTGGGGACGACTACAACACCACGGCAAGACCCTTGCCGAGGACGTCTGTGACATCTAAGGTCAGGCCCGCGCCTGCCACGGTCTCGCCACCACTCCCCATGCAGCTGCCAGCCCACCAGCTAGGCAGGCACCTGCGTGTCAACAGGAGGCTTCTAGGCCAAATCAGCAACGCCTACGTGGTGGCATGCAAATCTTCATGAAGACTTCTCCACCGCGCCACCTCAGCTGCCTGCCAGCCTACATGGCGCCACCTCACCTGCATGCGAGCCTACATGGTACCACGTGCCCCGCTGGCTTGGACGCGTATCGAAGCAGGGTGGAGCAACGACGGACAGGACAGGGGTTCGCATTTAATGTGCTTTGTCCCATATGGTTAACGATAGGCTTAACCATAGTACCCCGATGCCACCTCATGTGTTCCACTGCGGCGATCCCCTTGCCTATAAAAGGAGGCCCAAGGCATCTAGGAGAAGGATTCGGATCTTTGGACAAGTTACACTCATTGTAGCTAGCTCAAGAACAGCAAGAACACTCAAATAGATACACTAAGCAGGAGTAGGGTATTACGCACGTCGCGGCCCAAACCTGGGTAAACAACTCGTGTGCTCTGAATTGAACCCCGATCATGCTCTCCTCTCAACCCCGCGCCCCGCAACTGTAGTAGGGATCCGTTTTGATCCCATAGCTGTCGTTTCCACCGACATCTTTGGCGCGCCAGGTAGGGGGCGCTTGTTGACAGAATCTAGTTCGGGAGTTAGTTCGGTAGCTCTTCGTTGCCATGGCTCTCAAGAAGAAGACGGCGATGGTAATTGGCTCATCCGGAGCCAGACCGCCTGTTCCAGTGCGGGCGGGGAGTGGGCCCATCACGGACAGGACCCGAGGCGCGACCCGCGAAAACCCGCATTGCTTTGGCAGCCAGGCCCTGGCGAGCGGCGCCGCTCGCGAACAAAATGACGAGCCACGCGTCGCCGGATCCAGAGATGGAGTTGTGCCCCCCGCAGTCGGCGCGGGGCCCTCCATGGCCTTCGTTGTACCACCAGCTGGTGGCACGGCGACCTCCAAGACACCCACGCCGGAGCCCACCGTGCGCTCCTCTCAAGTTGCACGTGATGAGCAACACCGCCATGTTGAGGATCCCGGGCGCCGCCGTGGGAGGAGCCCCGCGCGCTTTTCGCGGGACGAAGAAGGCCAACATGCATGCCGGAGCGCTGTGGGAACGGTGTATGGCCGTAGGACCGTGATAGAGCTCCCTCTGACGTGGTCAGAGGTCAGAGCGCGTCACGATCCACGCAGCTTTTGCCACCACCCACGCCAGCAGAAGCTTAGGCACGCGCGCAACTGCTCCTTGATTTCCCTCCTACCGCGGACAAGCTCGACGAGTGGAGAGCCACCGTCCCGAGCCTCGTCGGCATCGCCAACAGGGACGAGTCACGACCAGCGGGGCCCAGGGACCAGCGCTCCGTAGAGCCACAACATCCCAGCAGAGCAGTGACCAAGGGAGATGCTGCCATGGTGCAGTCTCCTCCCCCGCACCAGCCACCATGAGCGCCGATCCATCGTGATGACGCTCGTGACAGCATGTCGGTAGCATCATCCGACCCGTGGACCCGCCACGATCAACACCAAGTTCTTCAGGAGCGAGCTCGTGAAGATGCTCGAACCACTATCGAGCGCAGGCGCGATGCGCGCCACCAATCGGACAGGTGAGCGGGACCCGTTGTAGACCTACCGGCTCCGGGAAGCTACGGTGGCCTACCTTATGAGGTGGGTTGCCCGGCCTTTACCCATGAGCTGCGGCAGTTCCAGTGGCCCTCCCACCGCACGTTCAAGCCTGACGTGGGCGAGAAGTACAACGGGAAGACTCACCCGTCGGAGTTCCTAGCATCTACACCATCGCGATGCAGGCCGCTGGGGCGCGCGACGACAAGGTGCTCGCCAGTTATTTCCCGTTGGCACTTAAGCCCAACGTCCTGTCATGGTTGATGCACTTGCCGGCGGATTCCATTTCTTCTTGGTCAGACTTGTGTCATGAGTTTGTTGGCGCCTTTACCAGAGGCCATCAAGCTCATGGCCAGGCGAGTGATTTGCCCCAAAAGGAAGGAGAAAGCCTGCGCAAGTACATCTGTAGGTTCAGCCGGGTGCAATACAACATCCCTGACGTTCATCCTGTGGCCGTGATTAGCGCATTCCACCAGAATGTGCGCAATCGCAAGATGCGTGAAGAGCTAGCAATGAATAAGGTCAGGGATGTGGCCGAACTCTACGCCCTAGCCGATAGGTGTGCCCGGGCTGAGAAGGGGAGGAAGTACCCCGGCGACGACGCCGACGTGGAAACCGAGTCCACAGACGACACCGCCGCCCCGGCAAAGAAGGGGCAACGTCGTAACAGAAAGCGTAAGGGCAAGACAGTACTTGCCATCGAGGGGTCCGACGACACCGGCGTAGCCAAGAAGGCCAAGGCAAGCGACCCCGGCAAGGAGGTTGCCGGGTGTGCCTCTTGCCGGGCCTTGGCGGCTACCGACAAGCCGGGGAGCTTTGACAAGAAGTACTGTAAGATCCACTGCACCAAAGGCCACGACCTCCAGAACTGCCGGCAAGTTGAGCTGCTTGCTGAGAAGCAAAAAAGCTGAGTACGAGCGGCGTGACAAAGAGAAGGGGCAAGACGGTGCCGGAAGGTCCGGAAAGAAGCATGGCGAGCAAGGAGGCCGCCGCAGCAAGGACAACCAGTAAGAGAGACCCGCCAGGGGCCGTGACAAGAAACAGGAAGACGATGATCATGATGAGGACGATGAGTCCAGCGACCATCAGTTTAGAAAGCTACAGAGGCCATGTGCATTGACGGTGGTGCCTCCTTGCATACCTCTCACCGCCAAATCAAGCAGTGGGCGCGAGAGATTGCAGTGGCGGAGCCATCGGTTGACGCTCGGAAGCCACTGAAGTGGTCCGACACGCCTATCATTTTCGACGCCGAGGACCACCCTAATCGCACAACAACGGTCGGGTGCTTGCCGTTGTTGGTTTCGCCAACAATATGCAACCTCAAGGTGACAAAGATGCTGGACGATGGCGGGGCCGGCCCGAACCTAATCTCGCCAGTCGTGATCAAGAGGCTGCAGATTCCTGATGGCGACCTCGAGGAAACGGGCACGTTTCAAGTGGTTAACCCAGGAAGGAGCCATCCAAAGGGAAAGGTCACGTTGCCTGTGACATTTGGAAGTGAGTTGAATTACAGGACGGAGAGGATTGTCTTCGACGTAGAAGAGATCCCCTTGCCCTACAACGGGATCCTTGTCCGCCTGGCGCTAGCTAAGTTCATGGCGGCGTCACACTACGCCTATAACACGCTGAAGATACCCGGGCTGATGACCATCATCACCGTCCCCTCCAACAAGAAAGACGCGTTGATCTGCGCTGATCAACTCTATCGGCAAGCAGTTGTAGCGACTACTGCCAAGGCACTTGCTCCTGCCGATGGAGCTCCAGAGGGCAAGATAACCGGTAGGACCTCTCGCACCCACCCCGGCAAGCGCACCTCTTTGGAGTGTTGTGCTCCCGTGGAGTACGTGCCAGAGAGCTCCATCGGCAAGAGCAAGAAGTCCAGAGCTGCACCACCAGAGACCAAGAAGGTGTTCATCAAGGAGGACGACACGGGAGGGGCTTTCACCATAAGCTCCTCCCTTGATAGCAAATAGGAAGGCGAGCTCGTCGCTTTCCTGCGGGCGAATGTCGATGTGTTTTCATGGCAAGCCTCCGACATCCCCGGCGTTCCCAGGGAAGTGATTGAGCACCACCTTGTTGTCTGTCCTCATGTGCGGCCTGTCAAGCAGAAGGTCAGGAAGCAAGCTCTGGAAAGGCAAGAATTCATCACGGAAGAGATCATAAAGCTAGAAGCAGCAGGCTTGGTGAGGGGGGGGGGGTACTCCACACGACGTAGTTGGCCAATCCGGTAGTGGTGCGCAAGGCAAATGGGAAGTGGAGGCTGTGTATTGATTACACGGATATCAATAAGGCATGTCCAAAAGACCCCTTCCCGTTACCGCACATCGACTAGATTGTTGACTCCACGGCCGAGTGTGATTTGCTGTCCTTCCTCGACGCCTACTCCGGATATTATCAGATCTTCATGTCAAAAGAAGATGAAGAGAAGACAGCATTCATCACCCCATGTGGTACGTATTGCTTTTTGCGGATGCCTTTCGGGTTGAAGAGTGTTGGTTCGACTTTTGCAAGAGCGGTCCAAATTGGTTTTGAGCCCCAGCTCCATAGAAATATGGAAGCCTATATGGATGATATAGTGGTCAAAACCAAGGACAAAGCAACACTAGTGGAGGATTTGGAGGAAACATTCACAAATCTGTGCAAGATCAACCTCAAGTTGAACCCTGAGAAGTGTGTTTTTGGCGTGCCTTCCGGCAAGCTTCTCGGGTTCTTTGTGTCGCAGTGTGGGATAGAGGTGAATCCCGACAAGATCAAGGCCATCGAGCAGATTGAGGCACCTAAGCGGATCAAGGATGTGTGCCGGCTCACTGGCTGCGTTGCCGCCATGAGCAGATTCATCTCCAAGTCTGCTGAGCGTGCCCTTCCCTTATTCAAAATTTTGAAAAAGGCAGGCCCAATGGAGTGGACCCCAGAGGCCGAGGCAGCGCTGCAAGATTTGAAGAAATACCTCTCCTCTACGCCCATACTGGTTACGCCTAATCCATAGGAGCCGTTGCTGCTGTATCTAGCGGCGACGAATTAGGTGGTTAGTGCCGCACTAGTGGCGCAGAGGGAGGTAGACGAGAAGACAGAAATGACGGCGGACCTGGTGGACCTCAAACCAGGGCTCCCTCCAGTAGGACTTGATCCCGGCAAGGTGGGGCACCCGGCAGAGTCTGATGCCAACGAGACAGGACCCACACAACTAGGTGAAGTGGTGCCGAAGAAGAAGATGATGCAGCACCCAGTTTACTTTGTCAGCTCCCTCTTGCAGGGGGCTAGGTCGAGGTCTTCTGGTGTGCAAAAATTGCTCTTCGGCCTCCTTATGGCCTCAAGGAAGTTGTGTCATTACTTCCAAGCGCACGGGATCAATGTTGTCACCCGCCTCCTGTTGCAACGGATATTGCATAACCCAGATGCGACGGGGAGGATTGTGGAGTGGGCCTTGGAGCTGTCAAGTTTTGGCTTGTAGTTTGAGAGTACCTCGACAATCTAGAGCAGAGTTTTGGCAGAGTTCGTTGCGGAATGGACCTCGACGCCCGACGAAGAGGTCCAGGAAACCACTCTCCCCGGCAAGGAATCAAGTCGCAACTGGGTTATCTACTTTGATGGGGCTTTCTCGCTTAAAGGCACCGGTGCTGGTGTCCTGCTTGTCGCACCCACTGGAGAGCACCTCAAGTATGTCATCCAGATGCACTTTCCCAGGGGGATGTCAACGAACAATACTATCGAGTACAAGGTATTGCTTGCCAGTCTCAGGATCGCAGCAGACCTCGGAGTCAAAAAGCTCATTATCAGAGGTGATTCGCAGCTTGTCGTCAGGCAAGTTAATAAGGATTATCAAAGTCCGTTGATGGAGGCCTACGTGGATGAGGTGAGGAAGCTGGAGGAGCGTTTTGATGGTATACAAGCGGAGCACGTTCCCCGAGTGGAGAACAAGAGCGCCGACTACCAGTCAAAGCGCGCTGCCTTCAAACTACCTGTGGAACCAGGTACCTTTGTGCTTCGGCACACTCAACCATCCGTGGATCCATCAACAGGGCAGAACAAGCGAAGAAAATCAGGCCCCGGCAAGTATTTTCCTGCCGAGCCCCCTGGGGCCACCGGCAAGGATGATGTCGTGGATACTGAGCTTGCCGTGGGGCCACCGAATCGGATGGGCGTCAAGCCCTGGCCGTAGAGACGGCGGCTCCCATGGCAGAAGAGATGCCTTTAGTCCTTGTCGTCGAGCCTCGGGCTTCGGCATGGGCGCAGCATACCGTTCGATTCCTTCAAACGGGGGAACTTCCTGAGGAGCAGGAAGAAGTGGAGAGAGTGGCCCATCGGTCTGCTCTGTATTAGTTCATTGACAATGTTCTGTACAGAAAAAGGCCAAACGGTGTCAAACTGAAATGCATTCCCCGGGAGGAAGGACTAGAGCTGTTGGCAGAGATACATGGGGACATATGTGGCTCCCACATAGGGTCGAGGGCCCTTGCCGGCAAGGCTTTCCGGTAGGGTTTCTTCTGGCCCACTGCCCTCCAGGATGCGACGGCACTAGTAACCAAGTGTGAAGTGTGCTAGTTCCATTCGAAGAAGCTTCATCAACCAGTTCAAGCCCTTCAAACCATCCCTCTCTGCTGGCCCTTTTCGGACTGGGGGATCGACATGTTGGGCCCTTTCCCTCGTGTCGTCGGGGGCTTTGAGTACTTGTACGTTGCAATCGACAAGTTCACAAAGTGGCCTGAGGTGGAAGCAGTGAGGAAGGTGACAGCGCAGTCAGCCATCAAGTTCTTCAAGGGGCTAGTTTACCGTTTTGGTGTACCCAACAGGATCATCACCGACAACGGTACACAGTTCACAAGCCACGCCTTCATGTAGTACATCGAGGATCTCGGTGGAAAGGTCTGTTTCGCTTCCATGGCACAGCCACAAAGCAACGACCAAGCAGAGAGAGCAAATGCTGAAGTTCTGCGAGGCTTAAGAACGAAGACTTTTGACAGGCTGCGCAAGAGTGGAAGGCGCTGGATTGACGAGTTGCCGGTGGTTCTTTGGTCGATCAGAATGACGCCAAATCGAGCCGCCAGCCAGACACCCTTTTCCCTGGTCTACGGGGCAGAAGCAGTTCTCCCCACGGAACTCATATACGGGTCACCTCGAGTGCTCGCTTATGATGAGCTTGAGCAAGAGCGATTGTGGCAAGATGACGCAATGCTCCTTGAGGAAGATCGTCTTGGGGCGGCTGTGAGAGTAGCACGCTACCAGCAAGCCTTGTGCCGCTACCATAGCCGCAAGGTTCATGCCCGAAGCTTTGAGGGAGGCGGCCTTGTTCTTCGGCACGTTCAATCGGCCAAGAATTCCAACAAGTTGACGCCAAAGTGGGAAGGCCCTTATCGGGTAACATGAGTCACCAGGCCTGGCGCGGTCCGCCTGGAGACCGAAGATGTCATCCCAGTGAGCAACTCCTGGAACATTGAGCATCTTCGCAAGTTTTACCCATATGGCATGGCTGTCGGGCCCCCCAGCAGGCCACATTTTGTACAAGCCTTGCCGGTAAGGCATATAACCCTCTGTACAAAGCTAGGCGCAGACCCTGAGCATAAATAAACGAAGCGCTGACGCCCTAAATTATAGCATGCATGCCAGGTTCAGTCTCCTCCTAGATTAGGGTTGATAGTGCTTAGCAGCGACTAACCCCTAGCTTAGAGGTCGAGTTTGCGTCTCTTTGTTCCTCTCCATCCTTTTTGGTTTGAAGGATACATGAGCATATCCTCTCAGCCATACGAAGATGAGGAGAACAAGCTGGCACTCCGACCCCGGCAAGCTTGGGTTGCCGGGGGCTGAAGACATGACGGTCCGACCCCGACAAGCTAACGCTGCCGGGGGGGACCGCAGATCCAGATAAGTTTTTCATTCCCTGTCCTGCATTCCCGTATAAAACTAGGGGCATATGAAGCCTCGTCTTGCTTCTAGACTACCGCGATCTTTTTTCCTGTACCAAAGAAATTATTTCTTGGGGCAGAATCTAGTTGCAGCTGCGGCAACAAGGAAACAAGCGTAGGGCCTAACTCTATTTCATCACTACCTCCGCCGAAAACATGAGTGCAGCTGAATGAAGTAAGGGAGTGGCAAGGCCTGTTGCCAGGAGACTTTGTTTATATAGAAAATAACAAGGACACATTCCTCGGTATGGGCATGGCTCACACACAAAGGACCCGACAAGCACCCCTTTTTTCATTAATACGCCCCATATAAGTACAAATCACACGGAATGTATACATGAGCAAGGGGATTGCAGGTTTTAGATCTAACTAAGGCTCGTAGGCTTACTAGCTGAAAAAAAGATAAGATGCCTATAATCCCTTTCTTGTCCCTCTCCTCAGGAAATGCGACAAGAAGGTGAAAAGGGCAGAAGGAGCGCCTAGGTGTGGTACGAGAAGCAGAAGGCGCCAAGAGAACATGCTTGCGATCACCTAGGAGAGGGCTGGCGGTGATGGCGCCGGAGGAAGAGCTGGAAGATGAGGCAGTGGTCCGTCAATACGCTATGAAGGCCTCAGTGCCATCGTACTCCGACTTGACGACCCACCACCCGTTTTCTTCGCCTTATCCGTCCCCCCACACCAGCCGCCCAAGGAGGCGACCCCGAGAAGTTCCAGGAGCCGATGACACAGATAATGGGGTCACCGGTGTCGCCCCGGAGTGGCGCGCCCGACGCCTAGTCAGACCCATCGCCCTACCGCCTGCTACCCTCATCGTCACTGTCGCTGTCCTCCTTGTTACTCTCGCTCGAGGAAGAATCTTCATCGTCGGAGGAGCTCTCCACGCAGCACTTTAGGCGAGTGCCAAGGTCTCCAAAGACCTTGACGGAGAGCAGGCCGTTCTCCATCAGCTTGAAGTAGAGAATGAGCTCCGGTGTTAGGCTGTGGATGCGGGCGAAGGTCTTCCACCCACGGCAAAGATACATGACGTGAGGGGCTGGGAAATTGACGTTGGCCCATGTGCCGCTGTTCCCGCGGCCCCTCATGTGCAGCCTCAGCGCCTACAGCGGGTCCAGTTCCATCTCTCGAGCAAACGGAGTCAGGAGACGAAGATGACGGTGCGCCGGCCGGTGCAACCTAATGAAGAACTCGTAAGGGTTGTCCCCGACGTGGCCCTCCATTGGGGGAAGGACCGCTGGCGAAGGTGAGGCCGATGCACCGCCCCGTCCTCCTCTTCCCCAAGCACCGCGGTGGCCTCGGCCTAGCCCCCTACCCCTTCCCCTCACGGCCGGCTCCGCCGCCATGGGCTCTTGGGAAGGGGCGACGCGTTGTCGAGCAGAGACCCTCACCGCCACCGATGAAGCATCACCGTGGCCTCTCGCCATGACAGAAGAGAGGAAGGAGCAGAGATGGGGATAGGCAGATGGCGAAGGAGTGAGAGGCGTCGTTCCTCCCATTCCCCTCTTTATAAAGGGACGGGTGACGGTGTCCTGGACTAGAGGGTACTCACCACGTCGTCCCCCGATCAGTTAGATTGGGCCGAGGACCCCCATGGCCGTATACTCATGGGCCAGTTCGGACAGTTGCCGCATACAAGGAAGATTCCACAAGACTTGGTGATCAAGACAAGGACTCCTCCCCCACTGGCGTATTCGGCTAGGACTCTTGTTACCCTAGGCCTATGGTGCATTATATAAACCGAGGCTAGGCCTAGTCTATAGATCATTATGACATTATTCATCATACCTCTAGGGTTTAGAACACAACATATGATCTCGAGGTAGATCAACTCTTGTAACCCTTATATTCATTATAGTCAATCAAGCAACATGTAGGGTATTATCTCATCAAGAGAGCCCGAAGCTGGGTAAAATCTCGTGTTCATGTTACCATTGATTCTAAGACGCATTGCTTGGGACCGCCTACCCGAGATCCGCCGGTTTTGACACCGACATTGGTGCTTTCATTGAGAGTTCCGCTGTGTGATCGGCGAAAGGATCAATGGCTCGACTGCAGGTCGACTGCAACATCGGTTTCTTCGTCACCAGCTCGACTGGTCACCTTGGCTTGACCGAGGACTGCGCCCTACCTCTGATCATCATGTTTGGATGAGGGCCTTCATCACCATCAACTCCGATTTCTATCAAGATCATGGAGGAGTCATCCATGGAGCTCGGGGGCTCAACATCACCATTGCCCTTGGGCGACCATGCTGTTTTTCTGGACAGAAAACTCGTATGCGCCGCCACCGCATCCTCGAGTGTCGCCTAAACGATTGCTTCGGTGGAATTATGCGGAATTAAGTCTACAATAACGCTGCAAAAAATTCGTCGAGTTCCGATGGAGGAATCTCCGGCAATCTCCGATATACCGGAGCCCTGTGGAATCTGGACGAGAATCCGGACGAGTTTGGAGCGGGGTGTCCAGCATCTAGCTCGTTCGTCCTTTGGAAGATCCAACTGTTGATCGGCTGCGGAATTCCCATATCTACCACCTGCCAAAAATTCAGCTCGATCCGACCATCCAAACTCCGGGAACCTTCCGATTAGTGCATCTCTTTTCGGATCTGTTTTCTCCGCGAGAACCAATCCGACCCGAGTTCATCTTCTTTATGAACGGAATTCCGGACATCTTTTTTGAAGGACGTTTTCGTATGGGGTATTGTGTTTTATTCTCAAACACATCCCACTAGTACTAAAAGTATTCTTACAATACGAACTTCACCGTCACGCCGGTGTCAAACCAGCTCAACAACATCAGTCCACGGCGGCCGGCCTGCATTAGACATGGTGTCGCTTTGTTGAGCCGAGCTCAACTTCTTCGGATCATCATCTCGGCCAGCCGAATAATAGTTCGGCACCATGAAGGATAAATCATCACCAACATTTCCGCCCCACGGATTACACGGAGCGGGCACACCGGCATCGCCGCACGGTCACTTCTTCAAGCCAGCATTGACCGCATCACAAGTTACGACCTGCCTCGGCATAGCCGCACTATTGCTTCTTCAAGCCGATGTCCATCACGCCGAACTAATTCAACACCCCGGCTGAAACTACAGCTGCAACATCTCTTTATCGACCTTCTCTGTCACCTCGGCTAGACCGAGTACTTCGCCATCTCTTCATCAACTTACTTCAGAGACTTCGGCGTCACCAGCCGACCAGCTTCATCACATTAGCTGGACCACGGGCTTCGCCGTGGCGAGCCAACCTTTGCCAGGATCGCCGTGCCATTGCTTCATCACCCATCAAGCAATGGGTGTGCGGATCGAGTCCCAATTTTGGGAGTAACCTTTCTTCAAACTGCTACAACAAATAAACCAGGTGCTATTAATCCCAGCAATTCTTGCTTGTTCGGGTTTATTTTTCCCAAGGAATTATTACTCTGCTTTGTTCCATCATCTATACACAGGTCTATCAAATGGTGGGCGCATTAATGACGATTGTGAGGTGGTTCGGTCTGTTTCCGTGCATAGTTTGGCGAACGCCGTATCCGAAACTCGGACTGACCTGTGAATTCGGGCTTTGTCATGCCCTCATTGCGTCACGCCGACGCCGTGCATCGACACTGACCTCGATGCTCAGGCCATATCTCTTTCATTATTTACTTCACTTGTATTAAAAAAGTAGAAGAATTTTTTTATACATTATTATCTTTATTTGTCATTACCTTTGGTTTGCACTATTTTACCTGTGCAGCCAATCGACTCAGACTGAGCCGTGTTGTCGCCTTGGCGCGCCGACCTGCTCCATTACCGCGGCTGGACTGGGGGCTTCATCTTCTCGGAGAGCCGGATTCTCTGCTCGGCCACCTTGGGACCAGCCTGGGGGCTGGAACCCTGTCCCACATCAAGCTTGGACTGCATCATCAATGCCGAACATATCAACCAGCTAAGTTGCTTTCATGCTCAAAAACTTTCAGTCTTAAATTTTGTTCGGTTTGAACAAGCATTATACTTTTTTGGCAAAAAGTTGCTTGTGAAAAACTTTCCTGTCCAAACTTTGTTTGTGACACACATATTCAAATACCCCGTTTATTTGGGGGCTCCCTTGATGGAGCTTTTCCTCTTGCATATGATTATACTTGTACGGCTTCGTTCCTTATTCGTGTATTACGCCACAATATGCACCATGTTGACTTAAGCGACTTGCAAGCTGGGTTGCCTGGCTCCTGTGCTTACCCCTACGTTCCCGATTGTTCAGCTAGGGAGTAAAGGGAGCACCTCTGCGATTGTCAAGATTGGTTCATCCGAGCCGGACCTCAGACTGGGTGAAGCCGAAAGCTAGCGCTCTTACTGTTTTCAACAATGGTTGGCACACAAAGGAACTCATGAGTACAAAAAATCTATGGCACAAGTCTTATAATGACAATGAGCACCGAAGAAAGGTATCAGTGGGGGTACTATTTTATTCGAAGATGCTTCTTACACTTTGTTAGTAATATAGCATAAGTTCCCTGAGCGCGCTTTGTCAGTTACAGCCTTATGGCCTGATTGCCTGGTTATCGGAAACACCGTCGATACTCTTGACAGGTGGAGTACATAACACTTTTCGGTCCTAGACCGAAGAGGGAGAAGCCGACGGTCGGTTAAGATGCATATAAAGTTCGGGTGAACACATATATGATATAAGTACTTCGGTACATACAATCATTATACATAAAATTCTTTTTACCCAAGTCAATTGGGGGCTCTTAAATTTATATGAGCTGTTTTATAATAAGTGTTCTTCTTCCTAGTCGTTACAAAGTTTTTTTTCTATCACTCCTTTTTTTGACGCAAGTGTGTGGTCAATAGCCCGATTTCCCTCTCATCCACCTTCGGGATAGGAGGTTGAAGCCGTAGGCTGACCCGCTTGAAGTCTTGAGATAGGATGTGTCATGTGAAAGCACAACAAAAGCACAATTTTTTCTTTAAGACCAATTTTCTGATTGGCACCAAACAATTAATCAAGTTCGGACGTCGAGTTTTTACTGACGTTTTGTAGTTTTCCAATCCGATGGCACTTTTCAACTATTTGTGTGTTTTCCGCATAATTCTCGCAGTGCACCGCCGGACACCTTTAGAGATTTGGCAAAAAATTCTCGGATATTGCTATATATGCATCAGTTTCGAATTGTGTCTTCGGTCAATAGTTGGGTTGCCCGGCTCCTGCGCTTGCCTCCTATGTGCCGCTTTGTTCGGCTAGGTGTGCAAAGGGAGAACCACTGCGATTGTGCTTCCAGCTCGCATGGTTAAGCACCGCAGTGGGGAAAGCCGGAAACTAACTATCACAATAAGCATAAACTGGTCAGCGGTCTGATGACTATATTAAATGACGGGCCGTTCATAACATTGGCCTAAGTGATTGCGGCCTGACCTCGGCTGTCAGCGAACACTAAGCGGGGGGCTACTTGCTGGCCTCCCAACTTTAAGCTCCTATGACTAAGTGAAAGTTATAAAGCCCGTATATCTGATTGCCTTGTTTCCGCCAACACAGCCGCCTTCGGGCACCGAGACGTCGGCTAAGGGTTGTTTTGTTATTTTGGAAACACCCTGCATAGCATCTACAAGGGGGTAGAAGCCGACGATGGGCCACTTTCAGAATATAAACGGTCACAACGGAAGTGAAAATTTGGGTTCCTCTAGACCACAGAGTTTGGAAGCTTTTCCCAAAATAAAATCCTCAGTATTTTCCTCCCACATTGATCAGAGCTGAGGTTTCATGATCATGCTTAGCATGACAACCCAAAGAAAGGAACCGATAGTGGGACTATTTATTTTGGACGATGTTTGTTATGTTAAACACTAATATAACATGTCTCTCTGCGTACCTTTGTTTATAAAACCGTATGGCCGGATTGCCTTGTTTGCCACAAATCTTTGCCCTCATAAAGGTTTTATAAAGTGGGACAAAGACAAACACTCCCTGGCTACTGGTCGAGGAGGTTGAAGCCGATGGCCGGTCGACAAAGTTTTGTACAATGCGGATGCGAGCATTGATGATGCAAAGTACTTGGATACATAGAATCATTACACATAATTTGTGATTTTACTTTGGATATCGATCCTTAATTTGGCCACTCGTGCCCACATTAAGGCTCGGGGTCTACTGGGCTTCGTGCTTATTATTTACAAATATTAAAGGGGTACATCGATTCCCTGATCTAGTGGCGCCACCCGACCAGTGTCTCGGGGGCTACTGCATTGACAATCCAATGCAGAAAATTTAAAGTGCATTATAGTTTTTGAGGAGATTATTATCCTCGGGATGGTCGGCCGCACCCAATCTGAGTCTCGAAGACTTTGCACACCGTGCTTCTATTCCTATGTATGCTGCCGAGCTAGGAATTGATCCTCGGGCCGATTTCATGCATCGACCTGAGTCTCAGCGGCAACTAGGATCAGCGGTTTCATGTTTTCCTTCAGGTGCATCTCAGGTTTTAGACCGACGCACATACCTTGAGGGCTACTGGCTATATATCTCAGCAGAGAATAAATCGCACCAATCAAAAAATCAGCCCACAGTCAGGGGTGGTGCACCACCTCGGAAGCAGTCCGGCATTAAGCTCGAGCGCCAGTGGCTGGCTCCATAGAGGGCATTTCCAGCATTAAGCTCGGCTAAACTCCTTCAACTTTTTGAACCCGGATGATCTTTGACATCTTGGATATAGTCCGGCGTTGGAGCTTGGACACAGTACGGCGTTAGAGCTTGGATACATTCCGGTGTTGGAGCTCGGAAGCAGTCCAGTGTTGGTGCTTGGCTGCAAAAGATACCTCGAATGCAATCCGGCGTTGGAGCTCGGACGCAAGAGGACACTACCGCCCAGGAATAACTTCAGATCTGAGGTGTGGCATAATAATAACAAGGCATTGATAAAGGCCGGAAACTTAAAGGGGCTCCTTGGATACCCGGCATATATACTCTTCAGATTTACTTCACGATCCTCAAGATAGAAGATGAGAAGATTTGTTGAACCAGTTTTCAAGACCGACGGCCAAAGATGAAGAACAGTTCGGAAGAATCGAGGAGCATCCCCAACTTGAAGACCGGTTCAGGGGGCTACTAACGGTGTCCTGTACTAGGGCGTACTCACCACGTCGTCCCCCGATCAGTTAGATTGGGCCGAGGACCCCCATGGCCGTATACTCATGGGCCAGTTCGGACAGTTGCCGCATACAAGGAATATTCCACAAGACTTGGTGGTGAAGACAAGGACTCCTCCCCCACCGGCGTATTCAGCTAGGACTCTTGTTACCCTAGGCCTATGGTGCATTATATAAACCGAGGCTAGGCCTAGTCGATAGATCATTATGACATTATTCCTCATACCTCTAGGGTTTAGACCATAACATATGATCTCGAGGTAGATCAACTCTTGTAACCCCTATATTCATTATAGTCAATCAAGCAGCATGTAGGGTATTATCTCATCAAGAGAGCCCAAAGCTGGGTAAAATCCCGTGTTCATGATACCATTGATTCTAAGATGCACTGCTTGGGACCCCCTACCCGAGATCCGCCGGTTTTGACACCGATAACAGGGAAGGGGCTCGGCCGCCCCTTTCAGCCAATCCGGCTCATTGGGGTGACAACGGGCGAAGCCGTCGACCGCCCTCCCCACCCAATTAAAGGCGCGTGAGAATCGACCCATGCGCGCATGTATCCCCGTGTTCAGCGCGCCTGTCACTCGCCCCGCGCCGTGCATGTGGCGTACGTGGCGCGAGGGACGGGCGTAATGGGACGCGTGGAGCGACGGTTCCCAAGTACGGAGAGTAAATGAGCAGCAGCTCTGCGGTCTCAAAGAGACATGCTAGCTGCCTCTTTACTCTTTGCCGCGAATGACGCTAGCATGCTTCGATCACCCGCGCGCGTAACCCCCACATCATGCATTCAACGCGAGTCATGGGGAAGCGCAGCGGGCGAAAAGTTACTACGGTAAAAACCGCCCCGCCTGCCCGCGCATTGTTTTTGGGCCTAGCCCAACAAACGCACCGCGCTTATGTGTGGCCCAGGCTCGGGGGCTCCTGTCGGTGTACTAAAGTAGGGGCACTACTTTATACCCCTTACTAACTGCACAGGCAGTCAGAGCCGCGCGGCCACGACCACGCCAGGCAGGGCAAGGGGAAGGGCCGGAGCCGCAGAACAGCCAACACAACGCCAAGACAAGAATACCAAGAGGACAAGGTGGTTCTCCCCGGCAAGAGCCTTGCCAGTGCAGCTTCCGCGGCCCTGACAAGGGTCTTGCCGGGGTAACTTGCCCAGCCCCACGCCAGCGGAACGCATCACCCTTGAGCCCAAGGTTCCCAGCTTCATTGGGACCAGGGCTCGGGAGGCACTTCTGTGGTGGCATGCAGATCTTTGTGAAGACAAGATACACTCCAAGTCAGAGGAGGAATAGAAGGTGACGAACCTCGGCAAGATCCTTGCCAAGGAAGCACACAAGACCTCCGGCAACATCCTTGCCGGGGATGACTACAACGCCGCGGCATGACCCTTGTCGGGACCCCGGCAAGGCCCTTGCCGAGGACGTCTGTGACATCTATGGTCAGGCCGGCGCCTGCCACGGTCTCGCCACCACTCCCCATGTAGCTGCCAGCCCACCAGCTAGGCAGGCACCTGCGTGTCAACAGGAGGCTTCTAGGCCAAATCAGCAACGCCTACGTGGTGGCATGCAAATCTTTGTGAAGACTTCTCCACCGCGCCACCTCAGCTGCCTATCAGCCTACATGGCGCCACCTCAGCTGCCTACCAGCCTACATGGCACCACACGCCCCGCTGGCTTCGACACGTGTCGAAGCAGGGTGGAGAGGCGACGGACGGGACAGGGGATCGCATTTAATGCACCTTGTCCCATATGGTTAACGGTAGGCTTAACCACAATACCCCGATGCCACCTCCTGTGTTTCACTGTGGCGATCCCCTTGCCTATAAAAGGAGGCCCAAGGCATCCAGGAGAAGGATTCGGACCTTTGGACAAGTTACACTCATTGTAGCTAGCTCAAGAATAGGAAGAACAATCAAATAGATACACTAAGCAGGAGTAGGGTATTACGCACGTCGCGGCCCGAACCTGGGTAAATGACTCGTGTGCTCTGAATTGGCCCCCGATCCTGCTCTCCTCTCAACCCCGCACCCCACAACCGTAGTAGGGATCCGTTTTGATCCCATAGGTGTCATTTCCACCGACATATTGTGTATGTGGAGTGTAGAAAAAGTTTCAAGGTCAAACGATGAAGCTAAGGTCAATTCACCTTCAAACCTGACACATTCCCTCTCGGGACCACGATTCTTCCTTGGAATGGTTCACTTTCTAAGAAATGTACATGTCAACTTTTGTGAAACCTTCCCAAAATTTAACATCAAGCATATGTCATCATGACACCATGTCAAGTTTCATGTTTTTCGGACATCATATTTACAATTTCTGGAATTAAAAAACCAATAAACTTCCTGTTTGTGATTGAATCTTGCCACAGAGATGATTGAAATTTCTATTAATGTCTTGTATAATACATACAAATATACACAAGACCCTAAATATGATTGAAAAAAACCATTTTTGTGCACTGTTTCATGTACTTTTAGCTCAAATTTGAATTGTATCCGTTAAATGCCTAGAAATGTACTTAATGAAATCAAATAACAAATTAACCCCCAAAATGCCAAATTTGAACATGGAGTATGCCACGTTTTATGTCGAGTGTAGACAAAATTTCAAGGTGAAATTATGAAGGAAATGTCAATTCCCTTCAAAGATGATGCATTCATTCTCGAAACCATGACCTATTTTACTATTTACTGTAGAACAAAAGCTTACAGTACTTTATTGGAAATTTTGCCAAGACCTATTTAAATCCGCTCCCACCGGAGTCAAATCCAGGACCCGGGGTGCTACTAAGGTTGATGCAACCACTAGGCTACATGCCCTTTTGCCAGGAAACCATGATTATTCCTTAGATATGGTATGGTTTCTAAGCAATGTACATGCCTACTTTTGTGAAACATTCTAACACAATTACAAAAACATACTAGGTTATATCATGACACCACGCCAAGTTTCTTGCTTTTCAGACTTCATTAACATTTTCTAGAATTTAAAAACAAGTAAACTCCATGTTAACATGGAACTCCATGTTTACGTAGTTTACTCTTGCCACGGAGATCTTTGCAATTTCTTTTCATGTCTGTATAAGGCATGCAAATATAATAAAGACCCTAAATATGTTTTTTCCTTAAACCATTTTTGTGCACCATTTCATCTTCTCATATTTTAAATTTGAATTATATACATTAAAAATTTAGAAATACACTAAATGACTAAAATATAGAAAATGAGCCCCGATAAATGCCAAATTTGAACATGGAGTATGCCATGTTTATGTTGAGTGTAGAAAAAGTTTCAATACCAAACAATGAGGGAATTGCCAGTTCTTCTTCAAAGTTGATGCGTTTACTCTCGAAACAATGATTCTTGCTCAGAGATGATCCGGATTTTGAGCAGTGTAGATACTAAGTTTTTTCAAACCTTGTCAACTTTTTACCACAACATTGAGGTCATACCATGATACCATGCCAAATTTTATGTTTTTCAGACTTCTTTGGCAATTTCTAGAATTATAAAAACCGATAGACTCCATGTTTGTAGCTGACTCTTGCCATAGAGGTCTTTTCTTCTAGTCATTGCTTGTATAAAGACATACAAATATACTCAAGACCCAAATATGATATTTTTAAACCATTTTTATGAACTAATTCATGTATTTGTAGTTCAAATTAGAATTATATCCATTAGAGTCCTAGACATGCACACAATGACTTAAAAATAGCAAATGAACCCCAAAGAATGCCAAATTTGAACTTCATTGATTGTATGTTGTAACCAAGAGTTTTCCTCAAAAGATGTATCCGTCTCTAAGGAGTGTACATGGCAACTTTTGTGAAATCTTCTCAATTTTATACTACGGCATAATAAGGTCATATCATGACACCATACCAAGGTTCGTGTTTTTCAGACTTCATTTACTTTCTAAGAATATAAAAAACAATTAAACTCAATGTTTGTGGTTGAGCCTTGCCACAAAGATCTTTGAAATTTCTCTCATTTTTTGTATAAGGCATACAAATATACACAAGACCCTAAATATGATATATATTTTTTACATTTTTGTGCACTATTTCATGTACTCGTAATTTTGAATTATATCCATTAAACACCTAAAATGCACTTAATGACTTAAATATAGCAAATGAACCCTGAAGAACGTTGAGATTGAACACGACTGATGATTCGTTGTAGGTTGAGTGCAGGAAAAAAATTCAAGGTCAAATGATGAAGTAAATGTCAATTCGACTTCAAACCTATCACAAAAACCATTTTTCTTGAAAAAAAAGGTAATGCAAGACATCACCCATGATTGCATTTTTCAAATTGTGTGCCATAGAAGACTAGAGAACACACATTTTTTGAAAAGCCCATGTGCTATGTGTCGCACACAGTTACTTTTTAAAAACAAGGTTGTTGTTTTTAAAAAAATTGTGCAATGATAGGGTACACCACACACACAATTTTGCAAAAAACATGTGCAATGTATCACACACTGTTCCATTTCTGAAACAGTGTGGCATGATAGGCTACATCACACACATTTTTTTCCAAAAGCGCGTGTGCAAGGCATCACACACGGTTGCATTTTGAAAACCGGTTGGTATGATAGGTCACGTCGCACACACATTTTTAGTAAAAAACCATGTGCAATGCATCACATGTTTGCGGTTTTATAATCGTGATCGATGATAGGACACACTGCACAACATTTGTTTTGCGAAAATTGTGTGCAAGGCATCACACATGGTTGCATTTTCACAACTGTGTGTGATATTGCAACATCAAACACATCTTTTTGCTGAAGCGTGTGCGATAACATCACATTTTTGTCTAGCGTGTGTGATAGTGTCTTAATAGCACCATTCTGCACTAGCGTATTGAGATGGAGGATTCAAACCAAACAAAATCCTACCTCGAAGTTTGACTCCATTTTCAGAATCGGAAAACAGTGCTAAATAACGCACCTGAAGTTTCACCACCACTACAATTGATGTCCATGATAAAGCCCATACATATATAGGTGCAGATACTTGTGCAATTTAACTTGAGTTGAACACGCATAGCACATTTCAACACACCATAGCAACGCCAGATAGATACTGACGCCTTGCAAAGCAACACAACTTCAGTCAAGGTTCAGTCTCACGGAAGTAGCCATGTCGTGTGATGCATTTTGTTTCTATCTGTGTCACGTTTCCATGAGACCATCGGCAGAGGGGATGAAACCTCACCGTCTATCATGTCGTAGACACTGATGGAAGTGTCGTCGTTCTTGTGGCTATAGCCCTTGTAATATTCATCATCGTCCAAGAAAAAGATCCGATCTCCCTTCATCCCGTACTGAGACACGGGAACGGCCAGGGAGCAGCTTCGCCCAACAAAAACCACCTGGTCCTCTCCCAAGGTCGTCACACTGATCCACCGTGAGCGCTTGAAGTCAGCCTCGAACACCTCGAACTCGCTCTCTCCAGCCAAAACATGGTCCAGCACCAGCCTGCACCAGATCTTCCTGCGTACCATTAGCAGCTTGCCACATGATTCGACCAGGTAAACCTTGATCTTGATGGTGCTGTTGCTTGGCGTCCAATCCAAATCACATGGACTGCCATTGATGATCCGTCCGATCCGAGAAATCTGCGGGTCGCCGGTGCTCTCGTCCTGGCCGATGTTTACCATGAAGAGGTCCTCGCCGTAGTCAATGGCGTAGAGCTTGCCCTGGTAGAACGCCATATCTTTGTAATCCTTGCACTCATCGTACGCGCGTACCGACCACGAGGTAGCCCCTGGCCGGCACAGCAGGATTTGGCCAAGCATTTCATGGGAGACAAATGCAGCGGCGAGGTTCGGCGAGCACAGTATCAGCTTACTCAGCAGGAGAGTGTCCACGTTTCTGATAAGCAGCCATGTGCCGCGGGTGTGACGCTCGTGCTCTGGTATGTGCTTCAGATCCGCATGCTGTGGACGGAGCCGGACGTGAGAGAGTGCAGGGAGCGTCACGGTGGCGCCGGTGAATGGATCCACGAGGAAGCATCCGTCGTCGCGTAGGAAAGCGAGCCAGCGGCCGCAGGCGCTGTTGTACCCCGCGAAGCCGCAGCCTGGGAAGCAGAACCGCTTGCTGTAAGGGAGGCTGTAGAAGGTGCCGTCCGGGAGCGCGAGCAGCGGCAGCACCGGGAGCACACGGTGGTGCAGCGCGGCGGTGCGCCACTGCGGGCATACCGCGGCGAAGCGGGCGCGGTCGGCGCACGCGGGGAGGAGCCAGAGCACCAGCCCAGCCAGGTCCAGCGGGATGGCCGACCACGACGATGGCGAGGGTGGTTGCGTCTCCGACATCGGTCCGTCGTCCGATCCTGCAAAGAAGAACCAGGTCGCTGCTCGCCCGACAGCTTCAGCAAAAGGAAGGCTGCAGCGGCAGGTGCATGACAGACGGGTTACCTGTTATCGGCGCCGGAGTGGGTGGAGGTGAACCGCGTGGCCTGCTGCCAAGGAGGCTTATCACATCCGCCGCCGATGCTGCTATTGGGCAATGGAGTGTAACTGGAGCAATGGTGTGCAAGTTTGCTGGCCGAAGGAACCGTGGTAGTACTCCATTATCAGGTGTGAATTTAAATAATTCCCAGAGTTAATTTAAGGGCACAGGACAGCCGTCCGCCGGCGGCATGACAACGACTCTGGCCTTGGTCCAGTCGTCTCGTCTCTAGAGGATCGTCAATTTCTTTGTAAACCTACAATGTTAACGGTAACATAAAGATAGCTGATCATACAGAGGATTGCCACTTTCTTTGTAAACCCACAATCTTCCCTTCCTCCTCTCCGCCGCCATCGAAGGACGCCACAGGCGAAGCCGTGTGGTCGACGGTGGTGGGGATCTTGCTCATGGCGCGGGTGGCTCTCGGGCACGGCGGCGAGCTTCTCGTGGACAGGGGCGGCGGCGCAGTGATGCTGGTGCTTGGATCCGGCATGGTTGCTTCGTCATCGGCTTGGCGCTGGGCACATGGATGTGGCGCAAGGGTATGGGTAGCGGTGGTTCTTCGCGGCGGCGCGGTCTGCGGACCCGACACCAAAAAAATCGGATCGCGACTCAAGCGGCGCCTCGTCGCTGATGTCTGTGTGCCGTTGACAAAGCCCTTGCGGTGGATGGCGGTTGGGGCACACGTTGGATTCTTCTGATCTCAGTGATGACCACCGTGGTTGCACATCAGAAGGAGGCAGTGGTTCCGATAGCTTTGTGCGGCGCGGTGGGAGGCTTTCTGCGAATTATGATGGCCACCAAAAGGTCCTGGTGAGGGTTCCTCCCTCCAGATCCGGTGGCTGGATATGGCGGTGAGATGCAATATGGACGAAGACTTGACACGGAGGGATGGTTGTGCAAACATCGCATAGAGCTATTGGGGTCGCAAAAAGTGGTGGCAACAACAAATGAAGATGTCGATGGCGGTGCTACTTGAGCACCCGGTCTCAAGCTCCAGGGTGAAACCTAGGTCTGACCAGAGCACGTTATACCTCCCAATGGCGATGTTTTACGTTATTACTTGTTGAAGGAACTGGACGGATATGCTCATGTTGGTACTTTAGGGTGAAACCTAGATTGTGGCTTTGGGTGGCCGGATCCGGTTACGGCGGCTGCTACTTGTGAGCTGCCTTGGAATTGTTGGGGAACGTTGCAGAAAATAAAAAAATTTCCTACGGTTTCACCAAGATCCATCTATGGGTTCATCTAGCAACGAGTGATAGTAGTGCATCTACATACCTTTGTAGATCTCGAGCGGAAGCGTTCAAGAGAACGGGGTTGAGGTAGTCGTACTCGTCGTGATCCAAATCACCGATGACCAAGTGCCGAACGGACAGCACCTCCGCGTTCAACACATGTACGGAGCGGATGACGTCTCCTCCTGCTTGATCTAGCAAGGGGGGAGGAGAGGTTGATGAAGATCCAGCAGCACGACAGCGTGGTGGTGGATGCAGCAGGGTTCCGGCAGAGCTTCGCCGAGCTTCTGCGAGAGGGAGAGGTGTAGCAGGGGAGAGGGAGGCACCAAGACTTCAGGGTGCGGCTGCCCCTCCCTCTCCCCTCCTTTATATAGGCCCACAGGGGGGCCCAAGGGGGGCGCACCATCCCACCAGGGGCTGGTACCCTTCCCCACTTTAGCCCACAGGGCCCTCCGGGATAGGTGGCCCCACCCGGTGGACCCCCGGGACCCTTCCGGTGGTCCCGGTACAATACCGGTGACCCCCGAAACTCTCCCGATGGCCGAAACTGCACTTCCTATATATAATTCTTTACCTCCGGACCATTCCGGAACTCCTCATGACGTCCGGGATCTCATCTGGGACTCTGAACAACTTTCGGTTTGCTGCATACTCATATTCATACAACCCTAGCATCATCGAACCTAAGTGTGTAGACCCTACGGGTTCGGGAGACATGCAGACATGACCGAGACGGCTCTCCGGTCAATAACCAACAGCGGGATCTGGATACCCATGTTGGCTCCCACATGCTCCTTGATGATCTCATTGGATGAACCACGATGTCGAGGATTTAAGCAACCCCGTATACAATTCCCTTTGTCAATCGGTGTGTTACTTGCCCGAGATTCGATCGTCGGTATCCCAATACCTCGTTCAATCTCGTTACCGGCAAGTCACTTTACTCGTACCGTAATGCATGATCCCGTGACTAGACACTTGGTCACTTTGATCTCATTATGATGATGCACTATCGAGTGGGCCCAGTGATACCTCTCCATCATACGGAGTGACAAATCCCAGTCTCGATCCGTGTCAACCCAACAGACACTTTCGGAGATACCTGTAGTGCACCTTTATAGTCACCCAGTTACGTTGTGACGTTTGGTACACCCAAAGCACTCCTACGGTATCCGGGAGTTACATGATCTCATGGTCTAAGGAAAGATACTTGACATTGGAAAAGCTCTAGCAAACGAACTACAAGATCTTTGTGCTATGCTTAGGATTGGGTCTTGTCCATCACATCATTCTCCTAATGATGTGATCCCGTTATCAATGACATCCAATGTCCATAGTCAGGAAACCATGACTATCTGTTGATCAACGAGCTAGTCAACTAGAGGCTCACTAGGGACATGTTGTGGTCTAAGTATTCACACGTGTATTACAATTTCCGGATAATACAATTATAGCATGAATAAAAGACAATTATCATGAACAAGGAAATATAATAATCATTTTATTATTGCCTCTAGGGCATATTTCCAACAGTCTCCCACTTGCACTAGAGTGAATAATCTAGTTACATTGTGATGAATCGAACACCCATAGAGTTCTGGTGTTGATCATGTTTTGCTCGCGGAAGAGGTTTAGTCAACGGATCTGCGACATTCAGATCCGTATGTACTTTGCAAATATTTATGTCTCCATCTTGAACGTTTTCATGGATGGAGTTGAAACGATGCCTGATGTGCCTGGTCTTCTTCTGAAACCTAGGCTCCTTGGCAAGGGAAATAGCTCCAGTGTTGTCACAAAAGAGAGTGATTGGCCTCGACGCATTGGGTATGACTCCTAGGTCGGTGATGAACTCTTTCATCCATATTGCTTCATGTGCTGCCTCCGAGGCTGCCATGTACTCTGCTTCACATGTAGATCCCGCCACGACGCTCTGCTTGCAACTGCACCAGCTTACTGCTCCACGATTCAACATATACACGTATCCGGTTTGTGACTTAGAGTCATCCAGATATCTGTCGAAGCTAGCATCGACGTAACCCTTTACGACGAGCTCTTCGTCACCTCCATAAATGAGAAACATGTCCTTTGTCCTTTTCAGGTACTTCAGGATATTCTTGACCGCTGTCCAGTGTTCCTTGCCGGGATTACTTTGGTACCTTCGTACCAAACTTACGGCAAGGTTTACATCAGGTCTGGTACACAGCATGGCATACATAATAGATCCTACGGCCGAGGCATAGGGGATGACACTCATCTCTTCTTTATATTTTGCCGTGGTCGGGCATTGAGCCGAGCTCAATCGCACACCTTGCAATACAGGCAAGAACCCTTTCAGGACTGATCCATTTTGAACTTCTTCAAAATCTTATCAAGGTATGTGCTTTGTGAAAGCCCTATGAGGCATCTTGATCTATCCCTATAGATCTTGATGCCTAATATGTAAGCAGCTTCTCCAAGGTCCATCATTGAAAAACACTTATTCAAGTAGGCCTTAATGCTGTCCAAAAGTTCTATATCATTTCCCATCAGAAGTGTGACATCTTCATATAATATGAGAAATGCTACAGAGCTCCCACTCACTTTCTTGTAAACGCAGGCTTCTCCATAAGTCTGCATAAACCCAAACGCTTTGATCATCTCATCAAAGCGAATGTTCCAACTCCGAGATGCTTGCACCAGCCCATAAATGGATCGCTGGAGCTTGCATACCTTGTTAGCATTTTTAGGATCGACAAAACCTTCCGGCTGCATCATATACAGTTCTTCCTTAAGATAGCCGTTAAGGAATGCCGTTTTGACGTCCATCTGCCATAACTCGTAATCATAGTATGCGGCAATTGCTAACATGATTCGGACGGACTTCAGCTTCGCTACGGGAGAGAAAGTCTCATCGTAGTCAACCCCTTGAACTTGCCGATAACCCTTAGCGACAAGTCGAGCTTTATAGATGGTAATATTACCATCCGCGTCCGTCTTCTTCTTAAAGATCCATTTGTTTTCTATCGCTCGCCGATCATCGGGCAAATCTGTCAAAGTCCATACTTTGTTTTCATACATGGATTCTATCTCGGATTGCATGGCTTCAAGCCATTTGTTGGAATCTGGGCCCGCCATCGCTTCTTCATAGTTCGAAGGTTCACCGTTGTCTAACAACATGATTTCCAGGACAGGGTTTCCATACCACTCTGGTGTGGAACGTGTCCTTGTGGACCTACGAAGTTCAGTAGCAACTTGATCCGAAGTCCTTGATCATCATCATTAATTTCCTCTCCAGTCGGTGTAGGCACCACAGGAACATTTTCCTAAGCTGCACTACTTTCCGGTTCAAGAGGTAGTACTTCATCGAGTTCTACTTTCCTCCCACTTACTCCTTTTGAGAGAAACTCTTTTTCCAGAAAGGATCCGTTCTTGGCAACAAAGATCTTGCCTTCGGATCTAAGGTAGAAGGTATACCCAATGGTTTCCTTAGGGTATCCTATGAAGACGCATTTTTTCGACTTGGGTTCGAGCTTTTCAGGTTGAAGTTTCTTGACATAAGCATCGCATCCCCAAACTTTTAGAAATGACAGCTTAGGTTTCTTCCCAAACCATAATTCATGCGGTGTCGTCTCAACGGATTTAGACGGTGCCCTATTTAAAGTGAATGTAGCTGTCTCTAGAGCGTATCCCCAAAATGATAGCGGTAAATCGGTAAGAGACATCATAGTGTTGGGGAACGTTGCTGAAAATTAAAAATTTTCCTACGGTTTCACCAAGATCCATCTATGAGTTCATCTAAGAAACGAGTCATGGGAGAGAGATTGCATCTACATACCACTTTGCAGATCGCGCGGAAGCTTTCAAAAGAACGGGGTTGAAGTAGTCGTTCTCGTCGTGATCCTATCACCGGAGATCCTAGCGCCGAACGGACGGCACCTCCGCGTTCAACACACGTACGGTCAGCGTAACGTCTCCTCCGTCTTGACCCAGCAAGGGGAAAGGAGAGGTTGATGATGATTGCTCCAGCAGCAGCACAACAGCGTGGTGGTGGTGGAACAGCAGCACTCCGGCCGGGCTTCGCCAAGCACGTGACGGAGCAGGAAGAGCTGTAGCAGGGGGAGGGGGCGCCAGGACTTCAGGGTGCGGCTGCCCCCCTCCCCCCTCCCTTTATATAGGCCCCCAGGGGGGCGCCGGCCCTGGGAGATCTAATCTCCCAAGGGGGCGGCGGCCAAGGGGGGTGGAGTACACCCCAAGGCAAGTGGGGCGCCCCCCCCCCCACCCTAGGGTTTCAACCCTAGGCGCAGGGGGTGGGCCTAGGGGGCGCACCAGCCACTAAGGGCTGGTTCCCCTCCCCACTTCGGCCTTTAGGGCCCTCCGGGATGGGTGGCCCCACCCGGTGGACCCCCGGGACCCTTCCGGTGGTCCCGGTACAATACCGGGTGACCCCGAAACTTTCCTGATGGCCGAAATACCACTTCCTATATAGTTTTCTTTACCTCCGGACCATTCCGGAACTCCTCGTGACGTCTAGGATCTCATCCGGGACTCCGAACAACATTCGGTATGCTGCATACTCATATTCATACAACCCTAGCATCACCGAACCTTAAGTGTGTAGACCCTACGGGTTCGGGAGACACGTAGACATGACCGAGACGGCTCTCGAGCAATAACCAACAGCGGGATCTGGATACCCATGTTGGTTCCCACATGCTCCTCGATGATCTCATCGGATGAACCACGATGTCGAGGATTCGAACAACCCCGTATACAATTCCCTTTGTCAATCGGTACGTTACTTGCCCGAGACTCGATCGTCGGTATCCCAATACCTCGTTCAGTCTCGTTACCGGCAAGTCACTTTACTCGTACCGTAATGCATGATCTCGTGACCAAACACTTGGTCACTTTGAGCTCATTATGATGATGCATTACCGAGTGGGCCCAGAGATACCTCTCCGTCATACGGAGTGACAAATCACAGTCTCGATCCGTGTCAACCCAACAGACACTTTCGGAGATACCTGTAGTGCACCTTTATAGTCACCCAGTTACGTTGTGACGTTTGGTACACCCAAAGCACTCCTACGGTATCCGGGAGTTACACGATCTCATGGTCTAAGGAAGAGATACTTGACATTGGAAAAGCTCTAGCAAAACGAACTACACGATCTTGTGCTATGCTTAGGATTGGGTCTTGTCCATCACATCATTCTCCTAATGATGTGATCCCGTTGTCAATGACATCTAATGTCCATAGTCAGGAAACCATGACTATCTGTTGACCAACGAGCTAGTCAACTAGAGGCTCACTAGGGACATGTTATGGTCTATGTATTCACACGTGTATTACGATTTCCGGATAATACATTATAGCATGAATAAAAGACAATTATCATGAACAAGAAAATATAATAATAATCCTTTTATTATTGCCTCTAGGGCATATTTCCAACAGTCTCCCACTTGCACTAGAGTCAATAATCTAGTTACATTGTGATGAATCGAACACCCATAGAGTTCTGGTGTTGATCATGTTTTGCTCGCGAGAGAGGTTTAGTCAACGGATCTGCGACATTCAGATCCGTATGTACTTTGCAAATATCTATGTCTCCATCTTGAACATTTTCACGGATGGAGTTGAAGCGACGCTTGATGTGCCTGGTCTTCTTGTGAAACCTGGGCTCCTTGGCAAGGGCATAGCTCCAGTGTTGTCACAGAAGAGTTTGATCGGCCCCGACGCATTGGGTATGACTCCTAGGTCGGTGATGAACTCCTTCACCCATATTGCTTCATGCGCTGCCTCCGAGGCTGCCATGTACTCCGCTTCACATGTAGATCCCGCCACGACGCTCTGCTTGCAGCTGCACCAGCTTACTGCTCCACCATTCAACATATACACGTATCCGGTTTGTGACTTAGAGTCATCCAGATCTGTGTCGAAGCTAGCGTCGACGTAACCCTTTACGACGAGCTCTTCGTCACCTCCATAAACGAGAAACATGTCCTTTGTCCTTTTCAGGTACTTCAGGATATTCTTGACCGCTGTCCAGTGTTCCTTGCCGGGATTACTTTGGTACCTTCCTACCAAACTTACGGCAAGGTTTACATCAGGTCTGGTACACAGCATGGCATACATAATAGATCCTATGGCTGAGGCATAGGGGATGACACTCATCTCTTCTTTATCTTTTGCCGTGGTCGGGCATTGAGCCGAGCTCAATCTCACACCTTGCAATACAGGCAAGAACCCTTTCTTGGACTGATCCATTTTGAACTTCTTCAAAATCTTATCAAGGTATGTGCTTTGTGAAAGACCTATGAGGCGTCTCGATCTATCCCTATAGATCTTGATGCCTAATATGTAAGCAGCTTCTCCAAGGTCCTTCATTGAAAAACACTTATTCAAGTAGGCCTTAATGCTGTCCAAGAATTCTATATCATTTCCCATCAAAAGTATGTCATCTACATATAATATGAGAAATGCTACAGAGCTCCCACTCACTTTCTTGTAAACGCAGGCTTCTCCATAAGTCTGCATAAACCCAAACGCTTTGATCATCTCATCAAAGCGAATGTTCCAACTCCGAGATGCTTGCACCAGCCCATAAATGGATCGCTGGAGCTTGCATACTTTGTTAGCATTCTTAGGATCGAAAAAACCTTCCGGCTGCATCATATACAGTTCTTCCTTAAGATGCCCGTTAAGGAATGCTGTTTTGACGTCCATCTGCCATATCTCATAATCATAGTATGCGGCAATTGCTAACATGATTCGGACGGACTTAAGGTTCGCTACGGGAGAGAAAGTCTCATCGTAGTCAATCCCTTGAACTTGTCGATAACCCTTAGCGACAAGTCGAGCTTTATAGATGGTGACATTACCATCCGCGTCCGTCTTCTTCTTAAAGATCCATTTGTTTTCTATCGCTCGCCGATCATCGGGCAAGTCAGTCAAAGTCCATACTTCCTTTTCATACATGGATCCTATCTCGGGTTGCATGGCTTCTAGCCATTTGTTGGAATCTGGGCCCGCCATTGATTCTTCATAGTTCGAAGGTTCACCGTTGTCTAACAACATGATTTCCAGGACAGGGTTGCCGTACCACTCTGGTGCGGAACGTGTCCTTGTGGACCTACGAAGTTCAGTAGCAACTTGATCCGAAGTACCTTGATCATCATCATTATTTCCTCTTCAGTTGGTGTAGGCACCACAGGAACATTTTCCTGAGCTGCACTACTATCCCGTTCAAGAGGTAGTACTTCATCGAGTTCTACTTTCCTCCCACTTACTTCTTTCGAGAGAAACTCTTTTTCCAGAAAGGATCCGTTCTTGGCAACAAAGATCTTGCCCTCGGATCTTAAGTAGAAGGTATACCCAATGGTTTCCTTAGGGTATCCTATGAAGACGCATTTTTCCGACTTGGGTTCGAGCTTTTCAGGTTGAAGTTTCTTGACATAAGCATCGCATCCCCAAACTTTTAGAAACGACAGCTTAGGTTTCTTCCCAAACCATAATTCATACGGTGTCGTCTCAACGGATTTAGACGGTGCCCTATTTAAAGTGAATGTAGCTGTCTCTAGAGCGTATCCCCAAAATGATAGCGGTAAATCGGTAAGAGACATCATAGATCGCACCATATCCAATAGAGTGCGATTACGACGTTCGGACACACCGTTACGCTGAGGTGTTCCAGGCGGCGTGAGTTGTGAAACGATTCCACATTTTCTTAAGTGTGTACCAAATTCGTGACTTAAATATTCTCCTCCACGATCCGATCGTAAGAATTTTATCTTTCGGTCACGTTGATTCTCTACTTCATTCTGAAATTCCTTGAACTTTTCAAAGGTCTCAGACTTGTGTTTCATCAAGTAGACATACCCATATCTACTCAAGTCATCAGTGAGAGTGAGAACATAACGATATCCTCCGCGAGCCTCAACGCTCATTGGACCGCACACATCGGTATGTATGATTTCCAACAAGTTGGTTGCTCGCTCCATTGTTCCGGAGAACGGGGTCTTGGTCATTTTGCCCATGAGGCATGGTTCGCATGTGTCAAATGATTCATAATCGAGAGACTCTAAAAGTCCATCAGCATGGAGCTTCTTCATGCGCTTGACACCAATGTGACCAAGGCGGCAGTGCCACAAGTATGTGGGACTATCGTTATCAACTTTACATCTTTTGGTATTCACACTATGAATATGTGTAACATTACGTTCGAGATTCATTAAGAATAAACCATTGACCATCGGGGCATGACCATAAAACATATCTCTCATATAAATAGAACAACCATTATTCTCGGATTTAAATGAGTAGCCATCTCGTATTAAACGAGATCCAGATACAATGTTCATGCTCAAACTTGGCACTAAATAACAATTATTGAGGTTTAAAACTAATCCCGTAGGTAAATGTAGAGGTAGCGTGCCGACGGCGATCACATCGACCTTGGAACCATTCCCGACGCGCATCGTCACCTCGTCCTTCGCCAGTCTCCGCTTATTCCGCAGCTCCTGCTGTGAGTTACAAATATGAGCAACGGCACCGGTATCAAATACCCAGGAGTTACTACGAGTACTGGTGAGGTACACATCAATTACATGTATATCAAATATACCTTTAGTGTTGCCGGCCTTCTTGTCCGCTAAGTATTTGGGGCAGTTCCGCTTCCAGTGACCCTTCCCCTTGCAATAAAAGCACTCAGTTTCAGGCTTGGGTCCATTCTTTGACTTCTTCCCAGCAACTGGCTTACCGGGCGCGGCAACATCTTTGCCGTCCTTCTTGAAGTTCTTCTTACCCTTGCCCTTCTTGAACTTAGTGGTCTTATTGACCATCAACACTTGATGTTCTTTCTTGATTTCAACCTCTGCTGACTTCAGCATTGAAAATACTTCAGGAATGGTCTTTCACCATCCCCTGCATATTGTAGTTCATCACAAAGCTCTTGTAGCTTGGTGGGAGCGACTGAAGGATTCTGTCAATGACCGCCTCATCCGGGAGGTTAATGTCCAGCTGGACAGGCGGTTGTGCAACCCAGACATTTTGAGTATGTGCTCACTGACAGAACTGTTTTCCTCCATCTTACAACTATAGAACTTGTCGGAGACTTCATATCTCTCGACCCGGGCATGAGCTTGGAAAACTAGTTTCAGCTCCTCGAACATCTCATATGCTCCGTGTTGCTCAAAACGCTTTTGGAGCCCCGGTTCTAAGCTGTAAAGCATGCCGCACTGAACGAGGGAGTAATCATCAGCACGAGACTGCCAAGCATTCATAATGTCTTGGTTCTCTGGGACGGGTGCATCACCTAGCGGTCCTTCTAGGACATATTGTTTCCTGGCTGCTATGAGGATGATCCTCAGGTTCCGGACCCAGTCCGAATAGTTGCTGCCATCATCTTTCAGCTTGGTTTTCTCTAGGAATGCGTTGAAGTTCATGTTGACATGAGCGTTGGCCATTTGATCTACAAGACATATTTTGCAAAGTTTTAGACTAAGTTCATGATAATTAAGTTCATCTAATCAAATTATTTAATGAACTCCCACTCAGATCAGACATCCCTCTAGTCATCTAAGTGTTACACGATCCGAGTCGACTAGGCCGTGTCCGATCATCACGTGAGACGGACTAGTCATCATCGGTGAACATCTCCATGTTGATCGTATCTTCTATACGACTCATGTTCGACCTTTCGGTCTCTTGTGTTCCGAGGCCATGTCTGTACATGCTAGGCTCGTCAAGTTAACCCTAAGTGTTCTGCATGTGTAAATCTGTCTTACACCCGTTGTATGTGAACGTAAGGATCTATCACACCCGATCATCACGTGGTGCTTCGAAACGACGAACTTTAGCAACGGTGCACAGTTAGGGGGAACACTTTCTTGAAATTATTATAAGGGATCATCTTATTTACTACCGTCGTTCTAAGTAAACAAGATGCATAAAACATAATAAACATCACATGCAATTATATAAGTAGTGACATGATATGGCCAATATCATATAGCTCCTTCGATCTCCATCTTCGGGGCTCCATGATCATCTTCGTCACCGGCATGACACCATGATCTCCATCATCATGATCTCCATCATTGTGTCTTCATGAAGTTGTCACGCCAACGACTACTTCTACTTCTATGGCTAACGCGTTTAGCAATAAAGTAAAGTAATTTACATGGCGTTCTTCAATGACACGCAGGTCATACAAAAAATAAAGACAACTCCTATGGCTCCTGCCGGTTGTCATACTCATCGACATGCAAGTCGTGATTCCTATTACAAGAACATGATCTCATACATCACAATATATCATTCATCATTCATCACAACTTCTGGCCATATCACATCACATGACAATTGCTGCAAAAACAAGTTAGACGTCCTCTAATTGTTGTTGCATCTTTTACGTGGCTGCAATTGGGTTCTAGCAAGAACGTTTTCTTACCTACGAATAACCACAACGTGATCTTGTCAACTTCTATTTACCCTTCATAAGGACCCTTTTCATCGAATCCGCTCCAACTAAAGTGGGAGAGACAGACACCCGCCAGCCACCTTACGCAACTAGTGCATGTCAGTCGGTGGAACCGGTCTCACGTAAGCGTACGTGTAAGGTTGGTCCGGGCCGCTTCATCCCATAATACTGCTGAAGCAAGATAGGACTAGTAGCGGCAAGCAAGTTGCTAAGATCTACGCCCACAACAAAATTGTGTTCTACTCGTGCAATAGAGAACTACGCATAGACCTAGCTCTGATACCACTGTTCGGGAACGTTGCAAAAAATTAAAAAATTTCCTACGGTTTCACCAAGATCCATCTATGAGTTCATCTAAACAACGAGTCATGGGAGAGAGATTGCATCTACATAACACTTTGTAGATCGCGCGGAAGCGTTCAAAAGAACGGGGTTGAAGTAGTCGTTCTCGTCGTGATCCTATCACCGGAGATCCTAGCGCCGAACGGACGGCACCTCCGCGTTCAACACACGTACGGTCAACATAACGTCTCCTCCGTCTTGATCCAGCAAGGGGAAAGGAGAGGTTGATGATGATGGCTCCAGCAGCAGCACAACGGCGTGGTGGTGGTGGAACAGCAACACTCGGGCAGGGCTTCGCCAAGCACGTGACGGAGGAGGAAGAGGTGTAGCAGGGGGAGGGGCGCCAGGACTTCAGGGTGCGGCTGCCCCCCTCCCCCCTCCCTTTATATAGGCCCCCAGGGGGGGCGCCGGCCCTGGGAGATCTAATCTCCCAAGGGGGCGGCGGTCAAGGGGGGTGGAGTCCCCCCCAAGGCAAGTGGGGCGCCCCCCCCACCCTAGGGTTTCAACCCTAGGCGCAGGGGGTGGGCCTAGGGGGGCGCACCAGCCCACTAAGGGCTGGTTCCCCTCCCCACTTCGGCCTTTAGGGCCCTCCGGGATGGGTGGCCCCACCCGGTGGACCCCCGGGACCCTTCCGGTGGTCCCGATACAATACCGGGTCACCCCGAAACTTTCCCGATGGCCGAAATACCACTTCCTATATAGTTTTCTTTACCTCTGGACCATTCCGGAACTCCTCGTGACGTCCGGGATCTCATCCGGGACTCGGAACAACATTCGGTATGCTGCATACTCATATTCATACAACCCTAGCGTCACCGAACCTTAAGTGTGTAGACCCTACGGGTTCGGGAGACACGTAGACATGACCGAGACGGCTCTCGGGCAATAACCAACAGCGGGATCTGGATACCCAGGTTGGTTCCCACATGCTCCTCGATGATCTCATCGGATGAACCACAATGTCCAGGATTCGAACAACCCCGTATACAATTCCCTTTGTCAATCGGTATGTTACTTGCCCGAGACTCGATCGTCAGTATCCCAATACCTCATTCAGTCCCGTTACCGGCAAGTCACTTTACTCGTACCGTAATGCATGATCCCGTGACCAAACACTTGGTCACTTTGAGCTCATTATGATGATGCACTACCGAGTGGGCCCAGAGATACCTCTCCGTCATACGGAGTGACAAATCCCAGTCTCGATCCGTGTCAACCCAACAGACACTTTCGGAGATACCTGTAGTGCACCTTTATAGTCACCCAGTTACGTTGTGACGTTTGGTACACCCAAAGCACTCTTACGGTATCCGGGAGTTACACGATCTCATGGTCTAAGGAAGAGATACTTGACATTGAAAAAGCTCTAGCAAAACGAACTACCCGATCTTGTGCTATGCTTAGGATTGGGTCTTGTCCATCACATCATTCTCCTAATGATGTGATCCTGTTGTCAATGACATCTAATGTCCATAGTCAGGAAACCATGACTATCTGTTGACCAACGAGCTAGTCAACTAGAGGCTCACTAGGGACATGTTATGGTCTATGTATTCGCACGTGTATTATGATTTTCGGATAATACAGTTATAGCATGAATAAAAGACAATTATCATGAATAAGGAAATATAATAATAACCCTTTTATTATTGCCTCTAGGGCATATTTCCAACACATAGATCGCACCATATCCAATAGAGTGCGATTACGACGTTCGAACACACCGTTACGCTGAGGTGTTCCAGGCGGCCTGAGTTGTGAAACGATTCCACATTTTCTTAAGTGTGTACCAAATTCGTGAATTAAATATTCTCCTCCACGATCTGATCGTAAGAATTTTATCTTTCGGTCACGTTGATTCTCGACTTCATTCTGAAATTCCTTGAACTTTTCAAAGGTTTCGGACTTGTGTTTCATCAAGTAGACATACCCATATCTACTTAAGTCATCAGTGAGAGTGAGAACATAACGATATCCTGCGCGAGCCTCAACGCTCATTGGACCACACACATTAGTATGTATGATTTCCAATAAGTTGGTTGCTCGCTCCATTGTTCCGGAGAACGGAGTATTGGTCATTTTGCCCATGAGGCATGGTTCGCATGTGTCAAATGATTCATAATCGAGAGACTCTAAAAGTCCATCAGCATGGAGCTTCTTCATGCGCTTGACACCAATGTGACCAAGGCGGCAGGGCCACAAGTATGTGGGACTATCGTTATCAATTTTACATCTTTTGGTATTCACACTATGAATATGTGTAACATTACGTTCGAGATTCATTTAAGAATAAACCATTGACCATCGGGGCATGACCATAAAACATATCTCTCATATAAATAGAACAACCATTATTCTCGGATTTAAATGAGTAGCCATCTCGCATTAAACGAGATCCAGATACAATGTTCATGCTCAAACTTGGCACTAAATAACAATTATTGAGGTTTAAATCTAATCCCGTGGGTAAATGTAGAGGTAGCGTGCCGACGGCGATCACATCGACCTTGGAACCATTCCCGACGCGCATCGTCACCTCGTCATTCGCCAGTCTCCGCTTATTCCGCAGCTCCTGCTGTGAGTTACAAATATGAGCAACGGCACCGGTATCAAATACCCAGGAGTTACTACGAGTACTGGTAAGGTACACATCAATTACATGTATATCAAATATACCTTTAGTGTTCCCGGCCTTCTTGTCTGCTAAGTATTTGGGGCAGTTCCGCTTCCAGTGACCCTTCCCTTTGCAATAAAAGCACTCAGTCTCAGGCTTGGGTCCATTCTTGACTTCTTCCCGGCAACTGGCTTACCGGGCGCGGCAACATCTTTGCCGTCCTTCTTGAAGTTCTTCTTACCCTTGCCCTTCTTGAACTTGGTGGTTTTATTGACCATCAACACTTGATGTTCTTTCTTGATTTCTACCTCTGCTGACTTCAGCATTGAAAATACTTCAGGAATAGTTTTCACCATCCCCTGCATATTGTAGTTCATCACAAAGCTCTTGTAGCTCGGTGGGAGCGACTGAAGGATTCTGTCAATGACCGCCTCGTCCGGGAGGTTAATGTCCAGCTGGGACAGGCGGTTGTGCAACCCAGACATTTTGAGTATGTGCTCACTGACAGAACTATTTTCCTCCATCTTACAACTATAGAACTTGTCGGAGACTTCATATCTCTCGACCCGGGCATGAGCTTGGAAAACCATTTCAGCTCCTCGGACATCTCATATGCTCCGTGTTGCTCAAAACGCTTTTGGAGCCCCGGTTCTAAGCTGTAAAGCATGCCGCACTGAACGAGGGAGTAATCATCAGCACGTGACTGCCAAGCGTTCATAACGTCTTGGTTCTCTGGGATGGGTGCTTCACCTAGCGGTCCTTCTAGGACATATGCTTTCTTGGCAGCTATGAGGATGATCCTCAGGTTCCGGACCCAGTTCGTATAGTTGCTGCCATCATCTTTCAGCTTGGTTTTCTCTAGGAACGCGTTGAAGTTCATGTTGACATGAGCGTTGGCCATTTGATCTACAAGACATATTTTGCAAAGATTTTAGACTAAGTTCATGATAATTAAGTTCATCTAATCAAATTATTTAATGAACTCCCACTCAGATTAGACATCCCTCTAGTCATCTAAGTGTTACATGATCCGAGTCGACTAGGCCGTGTCCGATCATCACGTGAGACGGACTAGTCATCATCGGTGAACATCTCCATGTTGATCGTATCTTCCATACGACTCATGTTCGACCTTTCGGTCTCTGTGTTCCGAGGCCATGTCTGTACATGCTAGGCTCGTCAAGTTAACCCTAAGTGTTTTTGCATGTGTAAAACTGTCTTACACCCGTTGTATGTGAACGTAAGGATCTATCACACCCGATCATCACGTGGTGCTTCGAAACGACGAACTTTAGCAACGGCGCATAGTTAGGGGGAACACTTTCTTGAAATTATTATAAGGGATCATCTTATTTACTACCGTCGTTCTAAGTAAACAAGATGCATAAACATAATAAACATCACATGCAATTATATAGTAGTGACATGATATGGCCAATATCATATAGCTCCTTTGATCTCCATCTTCGGGGCTCCATGATCATCTTCGTCACCGGCATGACACCATGATCTCCATCATCATGATCTCCATCATCGTGTCTCCATGAAGTTGCTCGCCAACTATTACTTCTACTACTATGGCTAACGGTTTAGCAATAAAGTAAAGTAATTACATGGCGTTAAATCATTGACACGCAGGTCATACAATAATTAAGACAACTCCTATGGCTCCTGCCGGTTGTCATACTCATCGACATGCAAGTCGTGATTCCTATTACAAGAACATGATCTCATACATCACAATATATCATTCATCATTCATCACAACTTTTGGCCATATCACATCACATAGGCAATTGCTGCAAAAACAAGTTAGACGTCCTCTAATTGTTGTTGCATCTTTTACGTGGCTGCATATGGGTTCTAGCAAGAACGTTTTCTTACCTACGAAAAGCCACAACGTGATTTGTCAACTTCTATTTACCCTTCATAAGGACCCTTTTCATCGTATCCGCTCCAACTAAAGTGGGAGAGACAGACACCCGCCAGCCACCTTATGCAACTAGTGCATGTCAGTCGGTGGAACCTGTCTCACGTAAGCATACGTGTAAGGTCGGTCCGGGCCGCTTCATCCCACAATACCGCTGAAGCAAAATAAGACTAGTAGCGGCAAGAAATTGACAACATCTACGCCCACAACAGATTTGTGTTCTACTCGTGCAATAGAGAACTACGCATAGACCTAGCTCATGATGCCACTGTTGGGGAACGTTGCAGAAAATAAAAAAATTCCTACGGTTTCACCAAGATCCATCTATGAGTTCATCTAGCAACGAGTGATAGTAGTGCATCTACATACCTTTCTAGATCGCGAGCGGAAGCGTTCCAGAGAACGGGGTTGAGGTAGCCGTACTCGTCGTGATCCAAATCACCGATGACCAAGTGCCGAACGGATAGCACCTCCGCGTTCAACACATGTACGGAGCGGATGACGTCTCCTCCTTCTTGATCCAGCAAGGGGGGAGGAGAGGTTGATGAAGATCCAACAGCACGACGGCGTGGTGGTGGACGCAGCAGGGTTCCGGCAGGGCTTCGCCAAGCAACTACGGGAGGAGGAGGCGTAGCAAGGGGAGAGGGAGGCGCCAAGACTTTAGGTGCGGCTGCCCTCCCACCCCCCTCTTTATATAGGGACCCCAGGGGGGCGCCGGCCCTAGAGATGGGATCTCTAGGGGGGCGGCGGCCAAGGGGGGTGGAGTGCCCCCCAAGGCAAGTGGAGGTGCCCCCTCCCCTCGGGTTCCCAACCCTAGGCGCAGAGGGGGGGGCAGGGGGAACACCAGCCCACTAGGGGATGGTTCCCCTCCCACTTCAGCCCATGGGGCCCTCCGGGATAGGTGGCCCCACCCGGTGGACCCCCTGGAGCCTTCCGGTGGTCCCGGTACAATACCGGTGGACCCCGAAACTTTCCCGATGGCCGAAACTCGACTTCCCATATATAATTCTTTACCTCCGGACCATTCCGGAACTCCTCGTGACGTCCGGGATCTCATCCGGGACTCCGAACAACTTCGGTTTGCTGCATACTCATATTCATACAACCCTAGCGTCACCGAACCTTAAGTGTGTAGACCCTACGGGTTCGGGAGACATGTAGACATGACCGAGACGGCTCTCCGGTCAATAACCAACAGCGGGATCTGGATACCCATGTTGGCTCCCACATGCTCCTCGATGATCTCATCGGATGAACCACGATGTCGAGGATTTAAGCAACCCCGTATACAATTCCCTTTGTCAATCGGTATGTTACTTGCCCGAGATTCGATCGTCGGTATCCCAATACCTCGTTCAATCTCGTTACCGGCAAGTCACTTTACTCGTACCGTAATGCATGATCCCGTGACCAGACACTTGGTCACTTTGAGCTCATTATGATGATGCATTACCGAGTGGGCCCAGTGATACCTCTCCGTCATACGGAGTGACAAATCCCAGTCTCGATCCGTGTCAACCCAACAGACACTTTCGGAGATACCTGTAGTGCACCTTTATAGTCACCCAGTTACGTTGTGACGTTTGGTACACCCAAAGCACTCCTACAGTATCCGGGAGTTACACGATCTCATGGTCTAAGGAAAGATACTTGACATTGGAAAAGCTCTAGCAAAACGAACTACACGATCTTTGTGCTATGCTTAGGATTGGGTCTTGTCCATCACATCAATCTCCTAATGATGTGATCCCGTTATCAATGACATCCAATGTCCATAGTCAGGAAACCATGACTATCTGTTGATCAACGAGCTAGTCAACTAGAGGCTCACTAGGGACATGTTGTGGTCTAAGTATTCACACGTGTATTACGATTTCCGGATAATAAAATTATAGCATGAATAAAAGACAATTATCATGAACAAGGAAATATAATAATCATTTTATTATTACCTCTAGGGCATATTTCCAACAAGAATTTCCTCGAAGAAGAGAGGATGATGCAGTACAGTAGAGATAAGTATTTCCCTCAGTTATGGAACCAGGGTTATCAATCCAGTAGGAGAACCAAGCAACGACTAGTAAACAGCACATGCACACAAACAACAAATACTTACAACCCAACGCGTAGAGGGGTTGTCAATCCCTCAAGGGTTATGAGCAAGATTAAACGGTATAGTTTTTGATAGATAGATCGAACAGAAATACAAAATAAAATAAAATAAATAAAATTGCAGCAACATATTTTTGATTTTAATATATGATAAAAGATAAACTCTGGGGCCATGGTTTCACTAGAGGCTTCTCTCTTGAAAATAGCATACGGTGGGTAAAAAATTACTATTGGTCAACTGATAGAAAAGCAAATAATTATGACAGTATCCAAGGCAATGATCATATATAGGCATCACGTCCGAGACAAGTATACATAAACGATTCTGCATCTACTACTATTACTCCACACATCGACCGCTATCCAACATGCATCTAGTGTACTAAGTTCATGGAAAAACGAAGTAACGCCTTAAGCAAGATAACATGATGTAGACAAGATAAACTCACGTATGAATAAACCCCATCTTTTTACCCTTAATAGCAACGATACATACGTGGCATGTCCCTTTCTATCACTGGGATTGAGCACCGTAATATCGAACCCATTACAAAGCACATCTTTCCATGGCAAAATAAATCAATCTAGTTAGCCAAACCAAACCAATAAATCAGAGAAGAAATACGAGGGTATAGTAATCATGCATAAAAGAGTTCAGAGAAAACTCAAATAATAGTCATGGATAGATCTGATCATAAACTCACAATTCATCGGATCCCAACAAACACACTGCAAAAAAAGTCATTAAATCAAATAGATCTCCAAGAACATCGAGGAGAACATTGTATTGAAGATCAAAAAGAGGGAAGAAGTCATATATGTACTAACTATGGACCCGTAGATCTGTGGTAACTATTCACGCATCATCGGGGGGCAGGAAGAATGATGTAGAGCCCCTTCTGTGATCTAACCCCCCTCCCCCTCCGGCAGAGTACCGGAGAAGGCCTCCAGATGGGATCTCATGGTTCTGGAACTTGTGGCGCCAAAAAAAGTATTTCGGTTGTCTCTCTGATGTCAGGAGAATATTTGGGTATTTATAGAGGTGGAATTAGGGTTTGAAGTGCCATAAGGGACCCACAAGCCTCGGGGGGGGGGGGGGGCCCTTAAGGCTTGTCACTCCCTCGTGGATCCTCTGGCCTCCTCTCGAACCTTCTAGGGTCTCTTCTGGTCCAAAAAAAATTAATCCAAAGTTTTTTCTTTGTTTGTACTTCGTTTGATATTGATTTTCTAAAAAGTCAAAAACATGCAAAAAAACAGCAACTGGCACTGGTGTCACATCCCTAGTCTGGTATGACCTAGACTAGCTAGCCATTTGTGCATCATATTTAAATTTCATTTAAATTTGAAATGAGGATTGGTGGAACCCTCAGAATCATTTTTGAAAATGACCCAAATAAAATTTTCTCCAAAAGGGTCCAAGAAAATGCTCATGTTGCCCTCTGAAAATATTGGACAGAGATAAAAATCAAACCAATATTTTTAGGAGCTCATGGATATTTATTTTGGGCATTTGGAATTAATGCATAAATATTTGCATTGGAAATATATTAGTCATATATAATAATATATGTCCAAAAATTATGCCATTTATAAAGGAGCTCTGGAATAATATAGTTAGCTCCTGCAAAAATTTGCATAAGATAATTAAATGATTTAATATTTTAATTAAATCAAAACAAATGTCAGAAAAAAAATAGAAAATAGAATTAAAGAGGAGAAGCTTACCTGGGGCTCCCCCCTGTGCAGCCCAGCAGTAGCAGGCCGGCCCAGCCAGCAGGCGGCCCAGCCCGCCTCCTCCTTTGTCGTCTTCCCCCCCCCCTCGCCAAGCAGCTGCGTGCCGACGCGCGCGCGCTCCGCCGGCCACGCCACCTCCCTCCCTGTCTGCCTGCCTCTCCCCTCCTCGTCTGGATGCCCCGGACGACGCCACGCAGCCACCCCGACCCCCTCGCACTCTCCCTCGCCCTCGTCCTCTCCTCTGTCACTCTCTCTCTCTCACGGCCGAACGCCACCGACGCCACCGCTCGCCGTTGCCGCGGCCACCACCTCCCCCTCTCCCTCGCTTCGAGTCCGGTAGCCCCGCCACGTCGTCCACCACCTCTCCGTCAAGCCGTGCCCCTCCGGACGCCCCGTGGAGCCGTCGCCGTCGTCTTTTTCATCGCCGGTCGCCGTGGATCCCCATCGACGCTCCGGCCGCACCAGTGCGTCCCCGAGCCCACTTCGACTGCCGCTGCAACCGCGGTGAGCTCCGCCACAGCTTCCCCCTCTCCGTTTAACTGCCCGCACGCCGTAGCCCTCCTCCCCACCACGGCCGGAGCCTCTCGCCGCCGTCCATGTCGCCGTCGCCGTCTCGGCCCGCCTCCGCCCAAACCGAGCATCCCATCGCGCTCCCAGTGCCACGAGGGTGCCGCCGAGCCCCTCAGGTGGCCTCCCCGTGCCCCGCAGCCCGTTCCCGCTCGAAGCCGAGCTCCGGCCGCCGCCGCGAGCTTTGCTCCGGCGAGCTCCGGCCTCCCCAGCTCATCCCACCTGCCCCACCGGATGCGCGCGAGCCCCTGCTTCCCGCGCGTGCCCTCCGCTGCTCGATTGGGCGCCGTAGTGGCAATCCCGCGCCCTCCGCCGCGTTTGCTGCCGTCGGCGGCTAAACGCCGGCGTGTTAGCCCAGTTGACCAGGGGGTTTGACCTCCCCTGGCTCAATGACAGTGGGGCCCGTCCCTGCTAATTCGAGTTTAGGATTAGTTTAAATTTAATCAACCTCTGTTAATTAACCCTGACACTGACAGTGGGCCCCAGCGCCACTAACTCTTAATTAGGATTAAACTAACCTCTGTTAAACCCCCCTGTCACTGACGTGTGGACCCCACACGTCAGGTTTGACCCCAGCCAGCCGCAGTTGACCGCTGACGTCGTGCTGACGTCATGCTGGCGCAATATATGATTTCTGGATTTAAATTAAATCAGAAAATTCCAGAAATTGTTTTAAACTTCAAAAATTCATATCAATTCAACCGTAGCTCAGATTAAAATAATTTATATATGAAAAATTATCAGAAAAATGCAATCTTTCCATCTGTACTAGTTTCATGCATGACAAACCAACTTACACATGCTGAATATGAGAAAACACATTATGGCATATATAAGAGACTTAATTTAGAATTGCATTTGAGCTTATGGTTCAAATGGACTTCAAACCATATGAGTACTAGTTGCATTAGCACAATCAGCATCACATCTTCATGCCATGTTCATGCATCATTGTGTTGCATATGCTTGTGTTTTGATTGTTGGCACCGTTCCTTCTTGATAGGTCCTGCTCCGGAGCTGTTCCAAAGTACCTGTCGGTGAAGCAGTGCCTCCTCTGTTGATTTACCAGGCAAGCAAACCCCCTTGTTCATTCCGATAAAACCCTACTCTCTCGCTCCTGCTCTCAGTTATTGCATTAGGACAACAACGATTCATCTGCTACCTTGTGCTGCGGTAGTTGAACCCATTCCTCTGCATGACCTGTCATTGCCACAGTAAATAGTTGAAACCCACTAGCATGTGTAGGAGTTGATTGAGCCATTGTTGTGTTCCTACCATGCTATGCCTGCTATTGCTTAGAGTTGTGTCAGGTCTGGTTCATTGGGAATGAATTGGAGTGTTATGATATGTTCTGATGATGAGAGTGAAGTGTGTGAACACGATTTGGTAAAGGTAGCGGTGAGAGGCCATGTAGGAGTACATGGTGGGTTGTCTCACTGGAACCGTCCTTAAGCACTGAGTTCTATGTATGTTGTCCAATGACTCGATACTACCACACATTGGGCTCCGGGCGCTCCAAGCCCTCTCGACTTATTAACCAACTTGATCTCTGTCCAGGAGTCGCAACTAGTTTCTGGTGTTTGTAGGTAGTGCTATTTTTCTACCAAGTGGCACCCGGCAGGGTGGGCTTGGGACAGACTAGGCACACGTGGCCGGTGTACCGAGTGGCACCCGGATGGTGGGCTCGGGAACCCTGCTCACATCGTTTGGGGCCGTGAGCGACACCCCGGCCGGATCTCCTTGCGGATGGAACCCGAATAGGCGATAAACCTGGACTAGAGTCTTGTGTGGTTAGTCAGGTCGTGGCCGACACCCTCGCCAGGCTTCCGCTTGAAGGTTGCCGAGATACATGACGTGTACATGGCGGTAAGTGGCGAGAGCGTGTGTGAAGAAGTACACCCCTGCAGGGTTAACATGATCTATTCGAATAGCCGGGTCCGCGGTTATGGACTTCTTGGATGCTTACATGGTACATAGACAACTTGAAGTGGATACTCTAAAATGCTCAAGACAAGTGTGAGTGCTATGGATGGCCTTCTCGTAGGGAGACGGGGATGAATCCATAGTAGTGTATTGTGTGGTGATTAGTGGACTCGTGTACGTTGTCTCACCTCCAGAGTTTCTGGTAGTCGTAGAACAGGATAGCCACAGAGTCAAAGCTGGCTTGCTGCAACTAAACCCCACATTACCTCTTGATACAAATGCATGTATGATAGGATCTGATGTAAGTCTTGCTGAGTACCTTTGTACTCATGTTGCTTTATTTATGTTTTGCAGCGGAGACTTCGGTCTTACTAGTGTTCTCATGGACTTCGACTAGTAGCTAGTACCTCAGCTACGATCTTGATCGGATGTTGTAGATAGTCAGGCTTTCAGCCTTTTTCATTTATAGATGTCTGTACTCAGACATGTAATGCTTCCGTTTGTTGCTTGATTGCTCTGAATGTTGGGTCATGTGACCCCTGGTTGTAATAATGCTATGTTGGCTCTTCTGAGCCTTTATCTATATGAGTTGTTGAGTTATGCTGTGATGCCATGTTGTACAGCACATACTTGCATGTTATGCGTACGTGTAATGTGTATTGCTATGTGTGGGATCTGACTATCTAGTTGTTTATCCTTAGTAGCCTCTCTTACCGGGAAATGTCTCCTAGTGCTTCCACTGAGCCCTGGTAGCTTGCTACTGCTCCGGAACACTTAGGCTGGCCGGCATGTGTCCTTCTTCGATCCTGTGTCTGTCCCTTCGGGGAAATGTCACGCGATGAATACCGGAGTCCTGTTAGCCCGCTACAGCCCGGTTCACCGGAGTCCTGTTAGCCCAGTGCTACAGCCTGGATTCACTCGCTGATGACCGACACGTTCGATGCTGGGTCATGGATGCCTGTCCCTGTAAGTTAGTGCCACTTTGGGTTTACGACTAGCCATGTCAGCCCGGGCTCTTTATCATATGGATGCTAGCGACACCATCATATACGTGTGCCAAAAGGCGCAAACGGTCCCGGGCAAAGGTAAGGCGACACCCGTGGGGATACCGTGCGTGAGGCCGCAAAGTGATATGAGGTGTTACATGCTAGATCGATGTGGCATTGAGTCGGGGTCCTGACAGCGTTGGTATCAGAGCCTGACTGCCTGTAGGATTACCAAGCCAAACTGGTCGAAGTTGAGTCTAGAAAATCTTTAGTTATGTAAGGGAATTGATTGTGGGAAGGAACGTAAGGCTCTTTTTACTCCTTTACCTCATGGCCTTCTGATCTGAGTCATCCTATCTTTCCTACGGGGTTAAGGAACTAGGCTTTCTCTTCCGTCTATCAGGATCACGTGTTACTACTCCGTAGTCCCATAGGATTGGTTGATCAGAGTCATACCCCAGTTTTGAGTATTTCCGGTGTAGTCTGCTTAGTATGATCTCAGAACCTTGAGTATTGCTGATGAGTATGTTACCACCCCATTTTTAGTAGGATGTCTCATTCTGAGCATTTTACTGCCGTTATGCTGCCGGAATTTCCCTAGGAGTTCGAGAGATACTAATTCCTTGTCCTACATTCTACAGTCTATAGTTGATGCTGATTCCGTCCCTGGTTTCGTTTCTCAGGATGTCATCAAGTTCTATTGTTCGTAGCCAGAACCATGGAGATGGTAGGGATGAGGATCCTCCCGACCAGCCTTCGTTGGCAGAGTTCATGTTAGAGATGGAGAGGAACAAGCGTGAGTCTAATCGTTTGTTGGCACGTATCGAGGAGAACACCGCACATCAGTTCAAAGGGTCTGCTACCATTCATGACTTCATTCATTTGCACCCACCTACCTTTCATCATTCCATCGAGCCACTCGATGCAGATGACTGGCTCCGTAGCATCACTCATAAGCTGCATTCCACGAGCGTAGCTGAAGATGACAAGGTCACCTATGCCACATACCACCTGGAAGGTCCTGCTAGTCTTTGGTGGCAGAACTATGAGGCTATGCTTCCAGCTGGCCAGATTCCTACCTGGAGAGATTTCACTGAGGCTTTTCGCGAGCATCACATTCCCCAGGCCCTCCTTGATCGCAAGAGAGAAGAGTTCTGTAGTCTCACCAGAATAAGATGGCTGTTGATGCTTATAGTAGAGAGTTTGAGAACCTTGCCCGCTATGCCACAGAAGAGGTGTCCACGGACGCCAAGAAGCAGGCTAGGTTCCGGAAGGGTCTCAACCCCAAGTTGCGTCGTGATCTCCACCTGCATCATTGTGATACATTCCAAGCCCTTGTGAACAAGGCCATCAATGCAGAGACAGCTCAGCTCACTTACGAGGAGTCTCGTAAGCACACCGTGATTTGGGATCTTCTTCTGGCTCTAGTTCCCAGAAGCGCCGGATTTGGGTTCCAAACTCCGCTCTTCCTTCCGGATATGCACCGAGGCCATTCCATGTGGTGCCTCCCCAGCTCAGTCATATGTTCCACCCAGGCCTACTGGTAGACCGCTTGTCAGTGCGGGTCCACGTCCAACCTCAGGGACTTGCTTCACATGCGGGAAGCCAGGACACTATGCACGTGACTGCTCTCAGACTAGTTATGCTCCACCCCAGCCCGAGAAGACTGTTGGCTGTGTTAAGCCATCACGCAAGATGATCAGTGTCAAGTCAGCCCCCACTGAACGTGGACGTGTGCATCACGTCTCAGCTAAAGACGCTCATGATGATCCGGATGTCGTTCTTGGTACACTCCTTGTCAATTGTCACCCAGCATCAGTTCTATTCGATACTGGAGCATCTCACTCCTTCATTTCTGAAGGCTATGCTCGTTTGCACGACATGTCATTTTGTGATATGCCAACTCCGCTTGAAATCCAAACCCCAGGGTCTAGATGGCAGACCACCAGAATCAGCTATGGTAATGAAATCCTTGTTGATAGACTTGTATTCCTTGCATCACTTGTAGCCCTCAAGTCCTCAGATATTAACATCATCTTGGGTATGGACTGGATGACAGCTCATCATGCCAAGATTGATTGTTACACCAGATCTGTTCAGCTTACACACCCATCTGGCAAGATAGTCACTGTCTCCACTAGAGTTGCAAAGCGTCAGCTCTATTCTCTTAATGCCAGCCCTCTTCCAGACCTTGAAGATATCCCGGTAGTCCGTGACTTTCCGGATGTCTTTCCAGAGGAACTGCCAGGTGTTCCACCTGACAGAGATGTAGAGTTCGTCATAGATCTTATCCCAGGAACAGCTCCAATCTCCTAGGAGACCTTACAAGATGGCACCCTTAGAACTAGCCGAGCTTAAGAAACAACTTGATGAGTCCTTCCAAAAGGGTTTCATCCGTCCTAGTTCTTCTCCTTGGGCTTGCCCCGTCCTCTTTGTCAAGAAGAAAGACGGTACGGACCGGATGGTTGTAGATTATCGTCCCGTTAATTTGGTCACGATAAAGAACAAGTATCCGCTCCCCAGGATCAACGACCTGTATGATCAGCTCGCTGGATCCTCAGTCTTCTCCAAGATGGATTTGAGGTTAGGATACCACCAAATCAAAATCAGAAATGGGGACATTCCCAAGACAGCTTTTGTCACTCGTTATGGCCAGTACGAGTACACCGTCATGTCCTTTGGCCTAACTAACGCTCCAGCTACATTCTCCCGCTTGATGAACTCGATCTTCATGGAGTACTTAGATAAGTTCGTCGTGGTTTACCTCGATGATATTCTTATTTACTCGAAGAACGAGGAAGAGCATGCCGAACATCTTAGACTTGTGTTAGAAAAACTCAGAGAGCACCGCCTTTATGCCAAGTTCTCCAAGTGTGAATTTTGGTTGCCAGAAGTGACCTACCTAGGCCACGTAATCTCTGGTAAGGGCATTGCTGTCAATCCCGAGAGAGTTCAAGCCGTTCTCGATTGGACTCCACCTGAGACCGTTAAACAAGTCAGGAGTTTCCTTGGTCTAGCCAGCTATTGTCGCCGCTTTGTTGAAAACTTCTCCAAAGTAGCCAAACCCCTCACGGAACTTCTCAAGAAAGATAAAAAGTTCGAGTGGTCCCCACAGTGTGAGTACAGTTTTCAGGAACTGAAAAGACGCCTGACTTCTGCTCCCATACTTGTGCCACCGGATTTCACTAAAGACTTTATTATCTACTGCGACGCCTCACGACAGGGACTAGGTTGCATTCTTATGCAGGATCGTCATGTGATTGCCTATGCATCTCGACAGTTGCATCCACATGAGGAGAATTATCCTACACATGATCTAGAGCTTGCAGCCGTAGTCTATGCACTCAAGACCTGGCGACATTACCTTCCTTGGTAAACGTTGCGAGATCTACACCGATCACCAGAGTCTCAAGTATATCTTCACCCAACCGGATCTGAACCTTAGGCAAAGACGTTGGTTGGAGTTAATCACAGATTATGATCTAGGGATTACCTACACCCCAGGCAAAGCCAATGTCATGGCTGATGCTCTAAGCCGTAAATCCTATTGCAACAATCTCATGTTGCAGCAAGGCCAACCACTTCTCCATGAGGAATTCTGTAAGCTTAATCTTCACATTGCTCCTCACGGATTCCTTTCTACCTTGGTGGCGAAACCTGATCTTGAAGATCGGATTGTCACTGCTCAAAAGCAAGACACAGGGAATTTCTCGGATCAAGAGAAACATTAAGAAGGGAGTTGGTGGATGTTTCTCTATGGATGATCGAGGTGTTGTTTTCTTTGAGAATCGCTTGGTGGTTCCCAAGAATCAACATCTGCGACAATTGATTCTTAAGGAGGCGCATGAATCTCCTCTCACGATTCATCCCGGTAGTACTAAGATGTATCAGGATCTACGCCAGAGGTTCTGGTGGACTAGGATGAAGAGAGAAATCGCTGAGTTCATTGCTAAATGTGACGTTTGTCGTCGCGTTAAGGCAGAGCATCAAAGACCTGCTGGCACCCTTCAGCCTTTAGCTATTCCTGAATGGAAATGGGATAAAGTTGGTATGGACTTCATCACCGGCTTTCCCAGGACCAAGAGAGGGAATAACGCTATCTTCGTAGTCGTTGATCGTCTTTCCAAAGTGGCTCACTTCCTTCCTGTTCGAGAGAGTATCACTGCTAGTCAGCTTGCTGACTTATACATTTCTCGAATAGTGTCACTTCATGGTGTTCCACTAGAGATCAATTCAGACCGTGGCAGTCTTTTCACTTCTCATTTCTGGGAGAGTTTCCAAACTGCCATGGGAACCCATCTTTCCTTCAGTACCGCTTTCCACCCTCAGTCGAGTGGTCAGGTGGAACGGGTCAATCAAATTCTCGAAGACATGCTCAGAGCTTGCGTTATCTCATTCGGTATGGATTGGGAGAAATGTCTTCCTTTCGCCGAGTTTGCTTATAACAATAGCTATCAATCCAGCCTCAAGAAAGCTCCTTTTGAGGTTCTCTATGGACGAAGATGTCGAACACCTTTGAACTGGTCAGAAACCGGTGAAAGACAATTCTTTGGACCGGACATGATCCAGGAGGCAGAAGAGCAAGTTCGCATCATTCGTGAGAATTTGAAAACAGCCCAGTCTCGTCAAAAGAGCCAGTACGATCGTCATCATAAGGATATGACTTATGAAATTGGCGACCAAGCTTACCTTCGGGTTACTCCTTTGAAGGGTACCCATCGTTTCGGTATCAAGGGCAAGTTGGCTCCTCGTTACATTGGTCCCTTTCGCATTCTCGCTAAACGAGGAGAGGTTGCCTACCAATTGGAACTACCCCCACATCTTTCTCGAGTTCATGATGTCTTCCACGTCTCTCAACTCAGGCGTTGCTTCTCGGATCCTATCCGCGGAGTGGACCACGAAACGCTTGATCTCCAAGATAACCTCACATACCGAGAGTACCCGGTTCGCATTCTTGATCAAGCAGAGCGTGTTACCCGACGTCAGAACATCAAGTTTCTCAAAGTTCAGTGGTCTCATCATTCCGAGAGAGAAGCTACTTGGGAGCGAGAAGATCGTCTTCGACTGGAGTACCCCGCTTTCTTTCCGTCGACCCCTGAATCTCGGGACGAGATTCTTTCAAGTGGGGGCGAGTTGTCACATCCCTAGTCTGGTATGACCTAGACTAGCTAGCCATTTGTGCATCATATTTAAATTTCATTTAAATTTGAAATGAGGATTGGTGGAACCCTCAGAATCATTTTTGAAAATGACCCAAATAAAAATTTCTCCAAAAGGGTCCAAGAAAATGCTCATGTTGCCCTCTGAAAATATTGGACAGAGATAAAAATCAAACCAATATTTTTAGGAGCTCATGGATATTTATTTTGGCCATTTGGATTAATGCGATAAATATTTGCATTGGAATATATTGTTATATATATGAAATATGGTCCAAAAATTATGCCATTTATAAAGGAGCTCTGGAATAATATAGCTAGCTCCTGCAAAAATTGGCATAAGGTAATTAAATGATTTAATATTTTAATTAAATCAAAACAAATGTCAGAAAAAAATAGAAAACAGAATTAAAGAGGAGAAGCTTACCTGGGGCTCCCCCCTGTGCAGCCCAGCAGCAGCAGGCCGGCCCAGCCAGCAGGCGGCCCAGCCCGCCTCCTCCTCTGTCGTCTTCCCCCCCCTCGCCAAGCAGCTGCGTGCCGACGCGCGCGCGCTCCGCCGGCCACGCCTCCTCCCTCCCTGCCTGCCTGCCTCTCCCCTCCTCGTCTGGATGCCCCGGACGACGCCACACAGCCACCCCGACCCCCTCGCACTCTCCCTCGCCCTCGTCCTCTCCTCTGTCACTCTCTCTCTCTCACGGCCGAACGCCACCGACGCCACCGCTCGCCGTTGCCGCGGCCACCACCTCCCCCTCTCCCTCGCTTCGAGTCCGGTAGCCCCGCCACGTCGTCCACCACCTCTCCGTCAAGCCGTGCCCCTCCGGACGCCCCGTGGAGCCGTCGCCGTCGTCTTTTTCATCGCCGGTCGCCGTGGATCCCCATCGACGCTCCGGCCACACCAGTGCGTCCCCGAGCCCACTTCGACTGCCGCTGCAACCGCGGTGAGCTCCGCCACCACTTCCCCCTCTCCGTTTAACTGCCCGCACACCGTAGCCCTCCTCCCCACCACGGCCGGAGCCTCTCGCCGCCGTCCATGTCGCCGTCGCCGTCTCGGCCCGCCTCCGCCCAAACCGAGCATCCCATCGCGCTCCCAGTGCCACGAGGGTGCCGCCGAGCCCCTCAGGTGGCCTCCCCGTGCCCCGCAGCCCGTTCCCGCTCGAAGCCGAGCTCCGGCCGCCGCCACGAGCTTTGCTCCGGCGAGCTCCGGCCTCCCCAGCTCATCCCACCTGCCCCACCGGATGCGCGCGAGCCCCCGCTTGCCGCGCGTGCCCTCCGCTGCTCGATTGGGCGCCGGAGTGGCAATCCCGCGCCCTCCGCCGCGTTTGCTGCCACCGGCGGCTAAACGCCGGTGTGTTAGCCCAGTTGACCAGGGGGTTTGACCTCCCCTGGCTCAATGACAGTGGGGCCCGTCCCTGCTAATTCGAGTTTAGGATTAGTTTAAATTTAATCAACCTCTGTTAATTAACCCTCACACTGACAGTGGGCCCCAGCGCCACTAACTCTTAATTAGGATTAAACTAACCTCTGTTAAACCCCCCTGTCACTGACGTGTGGACCCCACACGTCAGGTTTGACCCCAGCCAGCCGCAGTTGACCGCTGACGTCGTGCTGACGTCATGCTGGCGCAATATATGATTTCTGGATTAAATTAAATCAGGAAATTCCAGAAATTGATTTAAACTTCAAAAATTCATAACAATTCAACCGTAGCTCAGATTAAAATAATTTATATATGAAAAATTATCAGAAAAATGCAATCTATCCATCTGTACTAGTTTCATGCATGACAAACCAACTTATACATGCTGAATATGAGAAAACACATTATGGCATATATAAGAGACTTAATTTAGAATTGCATTTGAGCTTATGGTTCAAATGGACTTCAAACCAAATGAGTACTAGTTGCATTAGCTCAAACAGCATCACATCTTCATGCCATGTTCATGCATCATATTGTTGCATATGCTTGTGTATTGATTGCCGGCACCGTTCCTTCTCGATAGGTCCTGCTCCGGAGACGTTCCAGAGTACCTGTCTGTGAAGCAGTGCCTCCCTTGTTGATTTACCAGGCAAGCAAACCCCCTTGTTCATTCCGATAAAACCCTACTCTCTCGCTCCTGCTCTAAGTTATTGCATTAGGACAACAACGGTTCATCTGCTACTTTGTGCCGCGGTAGTTGAACCCATTCCTCTGCATGACCTGTCATTGCCACAGTAAATAGTTGAAACCCACTAGCATGTGTAGGAGTTGATTGAGCCATGTTGTGTTCCTACCATGCTATGCCTGCTATTGCTTAGAGTTGTGTCAGGTCTGGTTCATTGGGAATGAATTGGAGTGTTACGATATGTTCTGATGCTGAGAGTGAAGTGTGTGAACACAATTTGGTAAAGGTAGCGGTGAGAGGCCATGTAGGAGTACATGGTGGGTTGTCTCACTGGAACCGTCCTTAAGCACTGAGTTCTATGTATGTTGTCCAATGACTCGATACTACCACACATTGGGCTCCGGCGCTCAAGCCCTCTCGACTTATTAACCAACTTGATCTCTGTCCAGGAGTCGCAACTAGTTTCTGGTGTTTGTAGGTAGTGCTATTTTTCTACCAAGTGGCACCCGGCAGGGTGGGCTTGGGACAGACTAGGCACACGTGGCCTGGTGTACCGAGTGGCACCCGGATGGTGGGCTCGGGAACCCTGCACACATCGTTTGGGGCCGTGAGCGACACCCCGGCCGGATCTCCTTGCGGATGGAACCCGAATAGGCGATAAACCTGGGCTAGAGTCTTGTGTGGTTAGTCAGGTCGTGGCCGACACCCTCGCCAGGCTTCCGCTTGAAGGTTGCCGAGATACATGACGTGTACATGGCGGTAAGTGGCGAGAGCGTGTGTGAAGAAGTACACCCCTGCAGGGTTAACATGATCTATTCGAATAGCCGGGTCCGCGGTTATGGACTTCTTGGATGCTTACATGGTACATAGACAACTTGAAGTGGATACTCTAAAATGCTCAAGACAAGTGTGAGTGCTATGGATGGCCTTCTCGTAGGGAGACGGGGATGAATCCATAGTAGTGTATTGTGTGGTGATTAGTGGACTCGTGTGCGCTGTATCACCTCAAGAGTTTCTGGTAGTCGTAGAACAGGATAGCCACAGAGTCAAAGCTGGCTTGCTGCAACTAAACCCCACATTACCCTCTTGATACAAATGCATGTATGATAGGATCTGATGTAAGTCTTGCTGAGTACCTTTGTACTCATGTTGCTTTATTTATGTTTTTGCAGCGGAGACTTCGGTCTTACTAGTGTTCTCATGGACTTCGACTAGTAGCTTGTACCTCAGCTACGATCTTGATCGGATGTTGTAGATAGTCAGGCTTTCAGCCTTTTTCATTTATAGATGTCTGTACTCAGACATGTAATGCTTCCGTTTGTTGCTTGATTGCTCTGAATGTTGGGTCATGTGACCCCTGTTTGTAATAATGCTATGATGGCTCTTCTGAGCCTTTATCTATATGAGTTGTTGAGTTATGCTGTGATGCCATGTTGTACAGCACATACTTGCATGTTATGCGTACGTGTAATGTGTATTGCTATGTGTGGGATCTGACTATCTAGTTGTTTATCCTTAGTAGCCTCTCTTACCGGGAAATGTCTCCTAGTGCTTCCACTGAGCCCTGGTAGCTTGCTACTGCTCCGGAACACTTAGGCTGGCCGGCATGTGTCCTTCTTCGATCCTGTGTCTGTCCCTTCGGGGAAATGTCACGCGATGAATACCGGAGTCCTGTTAGCCCGCTACAGCCCGGTTCACCGGAGTCCTGTTAGCCCAGTGCTACAGCCTGGATTCACTCGCTGATGTCCGACACGTTCGATGCTGGGTCATGGATGCCTATCCTTGTAAGTTAGTACCACTTTGGGTTTACGACTAGCCATGTCAGCCCGGGCTCTTTATCATATGGATGCTAGCGACACCATCATATACGTGTGCCAAAAGGCGCAAACGGTCCCGGGCAAAGGTAAGGCGACACCCGTGGGGATACCGTGCGTGAGGCCGCAAAGTGATATGAGGTGTTACATGCTAGATCGATGTGGCATTGAGTCGGGGTCCTGACAGCGTTGGTATCAGAGCCTGACTGCCTGTAGGATTACCAAGCCAAACTGGTCAAAGTTGAGTCTAGAAATTCTTTAGTTATGTAAGGGAATTGATTGTGGGAAGGAACGTAAGGCTCTTTTTACTCCTTATACCTCATGGCCTTCTGATCTGAGTCATCCTATCTTTCCTACGGGGTTAAGGAACTAGGCTTTCTCTTCCGTCTATCAGGATCACGTGTTACTACTCCGTAGTCCCATAGGATTGGTTGATCAGAGTCATACCCCAGTTTTGAGTATTTCCGGTGTAGTCTGTTTAGTATGATCTCAGAACCTTGAGTAATGCTGATGAGTATGTTACCACCCCATTTTTAGTAGGATGTCTCATTCTGAGCATTTTACTGCCGTTATGCTGCCGGAATTTCCCTAGGAGTTCGAGAGATACTAATTCCTTGTCCTACATTCTACAGTCTATAGTTGATGCTGATTCCGTCCCTGGTTTCGTTTCTCAGGATGTCATCAAGTTCTATTGTTCGTAGCCAGAACCATGGAGATGGTAGGGATGAGGATCCTCCCGACCAGCCTTCGTTGACAGAGTTCATGTTAGAAATGGAGAGGAACAAGCGTGAGTCTAACCGTTTGTTGGCACGTATCGAGGAGAACACCGCACATCAGTTCAAAGGGTCTGCTACCATTCATGACTTCATTCGCTTGCACCCACCTACCTTTCATCATTCCATCGAGCCACTCGATGCAGATGACTGGCTCCGTAGCATCACTCATAAGCTGCGTTCCGCGAGCGTAGCTGAAGATGACAAGGTCACCTTATGCCACATACCACCTGGAAGGTCCTGCTAGTCTTTGGTGGCAGAACTATGAGGCTATGCTTCCAGCTGGCCAGATTCCTACCTGGAGAGATTTCACTGAGGCTTTTCGCGAGCATCACATTCCCTAGGCCCTCATTGATCGCAAGAGAGAAGAGTTCTGTAGTTTCACCCAGAGTAAGATGGCTGTTGATGCTTATAGTAGAGAGTTTGAGAACCTCGCCCGCTATGCCACAGAAGAAGTGTCCACGGACGCCAAGAAGCAAGCTAGGTTCCGGAAGGGTCTCAACCCCAAGTTGCGTCGTGATCTCCACCTGCATCATTGTGATACATTCCAAGCCCTTGTGAACAAGGCCATCAATGCAGAGACAGCTCAGCTCACTTACGAGGAGTCTCGTAAGCACACCCGTGATTTGGGATCTTCCTCTGGTTCTAGTTCCCAGAAGCGCCGGATTTGGGTTCCAAACTCCGCTCTTCCTTCCGGATATACACCGAGGCCATCCATGTGGTGCCTCCCCAGCTCAGTCGTATGTTCCACCCAGGCCTACTGGTAGACCGCTTGTCAGTGCGGGTCCACGTCCAACCTCAGGGACTTGCTTCACATGCGGGAAGCCAGGACACTATGCACGTGACTGCTCTCAGACTAGTTATGCTCCACCCCAGCCCGAGAAGACTGTTGGCTGTGTTAAGCCATCACGCAAGATGATCAGTGTCAAGTCAGCCCCCACTGAACGTGGACGTGTGCATCACGTCTCAGCTAAAGACGCTCATGATGATCCGGATGTCGTTCTTGGTACACTCCTTGTCAATTGTCACCCAGCATCAGTTCTATTCGATACTGGAGCATCTCACTCCTTCATTTCTGAAGGCTATGCTCGTTTGCACGACATGTCATTTTGTGATATGCCAACTCCGCTTGAAATCCAAACCCCAGGGTCTAGATGGCAGACCACCAGAATCAGCCATGGTAATGAAATCCTTGTTGATAGACTTGTATTCCTTGCATCACTTGTAGCCCTCAAGTCCTCAGATATTAACATCATCTTGGGTATGGACTGGATGACAGCTCATCATGCCAAGATTGATTGTTACACCAGATCTGTTCAGCTTACACACCCATCTGGCAAGATAGTCACTGTCTCCACTAGAGTTGCAAAGCGTCAGCTCTATTCTCTTAATGCCAGCCCTCTTCCAGACCTTGAAGATATCCCGGTAGTCCGTGACTTTCCGGATGTCTTTCCAGAGGAACTGCCAGGTGTTCCACCTGACAGAGATGTAGAGTTCGTCATAGATCTTATCCCAGGAACAGCTCCAATCTCCAGGAGACCTTACAAGATGGCACCTTTAGAACTAGCCGAGCTTAAGAAACAACTTGATGAGTCCTTGCAAAAGGGTTTCATCCGTCCTAGTTCTTCTCCTTGGGCTTGCCCCGTCCTCTTTGTCAAGAAGAAGGATGGTACGGACCGGATGGTTGTAGATTATCGTCCCGTTAATTTGGTCACGATAAAGAACAAGTATCCGCTCCCCAGGATCAACGACCTGTATGATCAGCTCGCTGGATCCTCAGTCTTCTCCAAGATGGATTTGAGGTTAGGATACCACCAAATCAAATCAGAAACGGGGACATTCCCAAGACAGCTTTTGTCACTCGTTATGGCCAGTACGAGTACACCGTCATGTCCTTTGGCCTAACCAACGCCCCAGCCACATTCTCCCGCTTGATGAACTCGATCTTCATGGAGTACTTAGATAAGTTCGTCGTGGTTTACCTCGATGATATTCTTATTTACTCGAAGAACGAGGAAGAGCATGCCGAACATCTTAGACTTGTGTTAGAAAAACTCAGAGAGCACCGCCTTTATGCCAAGTTCTCCAAGTGTGAATTTTGGTTGCCAGAAGTGACCTACCTAGGCCACGTAATCTCTGGTAAGGGCATTGCTGTCAATCCCGAGAGAGTTCAAGGCCGTTCTCGATTGGACTCCACCTGAAACCGTTAAACAAGTTAGGAGTTTCCTTGGTCTAGCCAGCTATTGTCGCCGCTTTGTTGAAAACTTCTCCAAAGTAGCCAAACCCCTCACGGAACTTCTCAAGAAAGATAAAAAGTTCGAGTGGTCCCCACAGTGTGAGTACAGTTTTCAGGAACTGAAAAGACGCCTGACTTCTGCTCCCATACTTGTGCCACCGGATTTCACTAAAGACTTTATTATCTACTGCGACGCCTCACGACAGGGACTAGGTTGCATTCTTATGCAGGATCGTCATGTGATTGCCTATGCATCTCGACAGTTGCATCCACATGAGGAGAATTATCCTACACATGATCTAGAGCTTGCAGCCGTAGTCTATGCACTCAAGACCTGGCGACATTACCTTCTTGGTAAACGTTGCGAGATCTACACCGATCACCAGAGTCTCAAGTATATCTTCACCCAACCGGATCTGAACCTTAGGCAAAGACGTTGGTTGGAGTTAATCACAGATTATGATCTAGGGATTACCTACACCCCAGGCAAAGCCAATGTCATGGCTGATGCTCTAAGCCGTAAATCCTATTGCAACAATCTCATGTTGCAGCAAGGCCAACCACTTCTCCATGAGGAATTCTGTAAGCTTAATCTTCACATTGCTCCTCACGGATTCCTTTCTACCTTGGTGGCGAAACCTACCTTGAGGATCGATTATCACTGACCCAGAAGCATGATACGGGGATTTCCCGGATCAAGAGAAACATTAAGAAGGGAGTTGGTGGATGTTTCTCTATGGATGATCGAGGTGTTGTTTTCTTTGGGAATCGCTTGGTGGTTCCCAAGAATCAACATCTTCGACAATTGATTCTTAAGGAGGCGCATGAATCTCCTCTCACGATTCATCCCGGTAGTACTAAGATGTATCAGGACCTACGCCAGAGGTTCTGGTGGACTAGGATGAAGAGAGAAATCGCTGAGTTCATTGCTAAATGTGACGTTTGTCGTCGCGTTAAGGCAGAGCATCAAAGACCTGCTGGCACCCTTCAGCCTTTAGCTATTCCTGAATGGAAATGGGATAAAGTTGGTATGGACTTCATCACCGGCTTTCCCAGGACCAAGAGAGGGAATAACGCTATCTTCGTAGTCGTTGATCGTCTTTCCAAAGTGGCTCACTTCCTTCCTGTTCGAGAGAGTATCACTGCTAGTCAGCTTGCTGACTTATACATTTCTCGAATAGTGTCACTTCATGGTGTTCCACTAGAGATCAATTCAGACCGTGGCAGTCTTTTCACTTCTCATTTCTGGGAGAGTTTCCAAACTGCCATGGGAACCCATCTTTCCTTCAGTACCGCTTTCCACCCTCAGTCGAGTGGTCAGGTGGAACGGGTCAATCAAATTCTCGAAGACATGCTTAGAGCTTGCGTTATCTCATTCGGTATGGATTGGGAGAAATGTCTTCCTTTCGCCGAGTTTGCTTATAACAATAGCTATCAATCCAGCCTCAAGAAAGCTCCTTTTGAGGTTCTCTATGGACGAAGATGTCGAACACCTTTGAACTGGTCAGAAACCGGTGAAAGACAATTCTTTGGACCGGACATGATCCAGGAGGCAGAAGAGCAAGTTCGCATCATTCGTGAGAATTTGAAAACAGCCCAGTCTCGTCAAAAGAGCCAGTACGATCGTCATCATAAGGATATGACTTATGAAATTGGCGACCAAGCTTACCTTCGGGTTACTCCTTTGAAGGGTACCCATCGTTTCGGTATCAAGGGCAAGTTGGCTCCTCGTTACATTGGTCCCTTTCGCATTCTCGCTAAACGAGGAGAGGTTGCCTACCAATTGGAACTACCCCCACATCTTTCTCGAGTTCATGATGTCTTCCACGTCTCTCAACTCAGGCGTTGCTTCTCGGATCCTATCCGCGGAGTGGACCACGAAACGCTTGATCTCCAAGATAACCTCACATACCGAGAGTACCCGGTTCGCATTCTTGATCAAGCAGAGCGTGTTACCCGACGTCAGAACATCAAGTTTCTCAAAGTTCAGTGGTCTCATCATTCCGAGAGAGAAGCTACTTGGGAGCGAGAAGATCGTCTTCGACTGGAGTACCCCGCTTTCTTTCCGTCGACCCCTGAATCTCGGGACGAGATTCTTTCAAGTGGGGGCGAGTTGTCACATCCCTAGTCTGGTATGACCTAGACTAGCTAGTCATTTGTGCATCATGTTTAAATTTCATTTAAATTTGAAATGAGGATTGGTGGAACCCTCAGAATCATTTTTGAAAATGACCCAAATAAAAATTTCTCCAAAAGGGTCCAAGAAAATGCTCATGTTGCCCTCTGAAAATATTGGACAGAGATAAAAATCAAACCAATATTTTTAGGAGCTCATGGATATTTATTTTGGGCATTTGGAATTAATGCGATAATATTTGCATTGGAAATATATTAGTTATATATATTAATATATGTCCAAAAATTATGCCATTTATAAAGGAGCTCTGGAATAATATAGTTAGCTCCTGCAAAAATTGGCATAAGGTAATAAATTGATTTAATATTTTATTAAATCAAAACAAATGTCAGAAAAAAAATAGAAAACAGAATTAAAGAGGAGAAGCTTACCTGGGGCTCCCCCCTGTGCAGCCCAGCAGCAGCAGGCCGGCCCAGCCAGCAGGCGGCCCAGCCCGCCTCCTCCTCTGTCGTCTTCCCCCCCCTCGCCAAGCAGCTGCGTGCCGACGCGCGCGCGCTCCGCCGGCCACGCCACCTCCCTCCCTGCCTGCCTGCCTCTCCCCTCCTCGTCTGGATGCCCCGGACGACGCCACACGCCACCCCGACCCCTCGCACTCTCCCTCGCCCTCTCCTCTCCTCTTCTCTCTCTCTCCACCCACGCCACCGCGCCACCGCTCGCCGTTGCCGCGGCCACCTCCCCCTCCCTCCCGAGCCGGAGCTCCGCCCGTCGCCCACTCTCCTCAAGCCGTGCCCCTCCGGACGCCCCGTGGAGCCGTCGCCGTCGTCTTTTCATCGCCGGCCGCCGTGGATCCCCATCGACGCTCCGGCCCCCAGTGCGTCCCCGAGCCCACTTCGACGCCGCTGCAACCGCGGTGAGCTCCGCCACCCTTCCCCCTCTCCGTTTAACTGCCCGCACGCCGTAGCCCTCCCCACCACGGCCGAAGCCTCTCGCCGCCGTCCATGTCGCCGTCGCCGTCTCGGCCCGCCTCCGCCCAAACCGAGCACCCATCGCGCTCCCGGTGCCACGAGGGTGCCGCCGAGCCCCTCAGGTGGCCTCCCCGTGCCCCGCAGCCCGTTCCCGCTCGAAGCCGACTCCGGCCGCCGCCCGAGCTTGCTCCGGCGAGCTCCGGCCCCCCAGCTCTCCCATGCCACCGGATGCGCGCGAGCCCCAGCTTCCGCGCGTGCCCTCCGCTGCTCGATTGGCGCCGGAGTGGCAATCCCGCGCCCTCCGCCGCGTTTGCTGCGCCGGCGGCTAAACGCCGGCGTGTTAGCCCCAGTTGACCAGGGGGTTTGACCTCCCCTGGCTCAATGACAGTGGGGCCCGTCCCTGCTAATTCGTTTAGGATTAGTTTAAATTTAATCAACCTCTGTTAATTAACCTGACACTGACAGTGGGCCCCAGCGCCACTAACCTTTTAATTAGGATTAAACTAACCCTGTTTAACCCCCTGTCACTGACGTGTGGACCCCACACGTCAGGTTTGACCCAGTCAGCCGCAGTTGACCGCTGACGTCGTGCTGACGTCATGCTGGCGCAATATATATTTCTGGAATTAAATAATCAGGAAATTCCAGAAATTGATTTAAACTTCAAAAATTCATATCAATTCAACCGTAGCTCAGATTAAAATAATTTATATATGAAAAATTATCAGAAAAATGCAATCTTTCCATCTGTACTAGTTTCATGCATGACAAACCAACTTATACATGCTGAATATGAGAAAACACATTATGGCATATATAAGAGACTTAATTTAGAATGCATTTGAGCTTATGGTTCAAATGGACTTCAAACCAAATGATACTAGTTGCATTAGCTCAAACAGCATCACATCTTCATGCCATGTTCATGCATCATATTGTTGCATATGTTGTGTTTGATTGCCGGCACCGTTCCTTCTCGATAGGTCCTGCTCCGGAGCTGTTCCAGAGTACCTGTCTGTGAAGCAGTGCCTCCCTTGTTGATTTACCAGGCAAGCAAACCCCCTTGTTCATTTCGATAAAACCCTACTCTCTCGCTCCTGCTCTCAGTTATTGCATTAGGACAACAACGATTCATCTGCTACTTTGTGCTGCGGTAGTTGAACCCATTCCTCTGCATGACCTGTCATTGCCACAGTAAATAGTTGAAACCCACTAGCATGTGTAGGAGTTGATTGAGCCATGTTGTGTTCCTACCATGCTATGCCTGCTATTGCTTAGAGTTGTGTCAGGTCTGGTTCATTGGGAATGAATTGGAGTGTTACGATATGTTCTGATGCTGAGAGTGAAGTGTGTGAACACGATTTGGTAAAGGTAGCGGTGAGAGGCCATGTAGGAGTACATGGTGGGTTGTCTCACTGGAACCGTCCTTAAGCACTGAGTTCTATGTATGTTGTCCAATGACTCGATACTACCACACATTGGGCTCCGGGCTCCAAGCCCCTCTCGACTTATTAACCAACTTGATCTCTGTCCAGGAGTCGCAACTAGTTTCTGGTGTTTGTAGGTAGTGCTATTTTTCTACCAAGTGGCACCCGGCAGGGTGGGCTTGGGACAGACTAGGCACACGTGGCCTGGTGTACCGAGTGGCACCCGGATGGTGGGCTCGGGAACCCTGCTCACATCGTTTGGGGCCGTGAGCGACACCCCGGCCGGATCTCCTTGCGGATGGAACCCGAATAGGCGATAAACCTGGACTAGAGTCTTGTGTGGTTAGTCAGGTCGTGGCCGACACCCTCGCCAGGCTTCCGCTTGAAGGTTGCCGAGATACATGACGTGTACATGGCGGTAAGTGGCGAGAGCGTGTGTGAAGAAGTACACCCCTGCAGGGTTAACATGATCTATTCGAATAGCCGGGTCCGCGGTTATGGACTTCTTGGATGCTTACATGGTACATAGACAACTTGAAGTGGATACTCTAAAATGCTCAAGACAAGTGTGAGTGCTATGGATGGCCTTCTCGTAGGGAGACGGGGATGAATCCATAGTAGTGTATTGTGTGGTGTTTAGTGGACTCGTGTACGTTGTCTCACCTCAAGAGTTTCTGGTAGTCGTAGAACAGGATAGCCACAGAGTCAAAGCTGGCTTGCTGCAACTAAACCCCACATTACCTCTTGATACAAATGCATGTATGATAGGATCTGATGTAAGTCTTGCTGAGTACCTTTGTACTCATGTTGCTTTATTTATGTTTTTGCAGCGGAGACTTCGGTCTTACTAGTGTTCTCATGGACTTCGACTAGTAGCTAGTACCTTAGCTACGATCTTGATCGGATGTTGTAGATAGTCAGGCTTTCAGCCTTTTCATTTATAGATGTCTGTACTCAGACATGTAATGCTTCCGTTTGTTGCTTGATTGCTCTGAATGTTGGGTCATGTGACCCCTGTTTGTAATAATGCTATGATGGCTCTTCTGAGCCTTTATCTATATGAGTTGTTGAGTTATGCTGTGATGCCATGTTGTACAGCACATACTTGCATGTTATGCGTACGTGTAATGTGTATTGCTATGTGTGGGATCTGACTATCTAGTTGTTTATCCTTAGTAGCCTCTCTTACCAGGAAATGTCTCCTAGTGCTTCCACTGAGCCCTGGTAGCTTACTACTGCTCCGGAACACTTAGGCTGGCCGGCATGTGTCCTTCTTCGATCCTGTGTCTGTCCCTTCGGGGAAATGTCACGCGATGAATACCGGAGTCCTGTTAGCCTGCTACAGCCCGGTTCACCGGAGTCCTGTTAGCCCAGTGCTACAGCCTGGATTCACTCGCTGATGACCGACACGTTCGATGTTGGGTCATGGATGCCTGTCCCTGTAAGTTAGTGCCACTTTGGGTTTACGACTAGCCATGTCAGCCCGGGCTCTTTATCATATGGATGCTAGTGACACCATCATATACGTGTGCCAAAAGGCGCAAACGGTCCCGGGCAAAGGTAAGGCGACACCCATGGGGATACCGTGCGTGAGGCCGCAAAGTGATATGAGGTGTTACATGTTGGATCGATGTGGCATTGAGTCGGGGTCCTGACAACTGGTCACTAAATTAACAGGTTAGTCCCAAAAAATGATGTATAATTGCATCTAGTGACATATAAAACATCCAAAATTGATACTTTAATAGCATGGAACAATAAAAAATTATAGATAGGTTGGAGACGTATGCGGCGCTTGAGCGTTGCACCCTTCCTGAAGGCATTGCTGCCGAAGAACCTACTCATTTATGTAGTGTCATGACATGGATGGTGTGGATATGCTTATTGTTGTAGTTTGCCTGGCGGATCTGATCGCTTTGGTTACTTTACCCTCGTATGAGCATTGATTTGGTCTTATATGACTTTGCTATTTGTTGGCATGGTTTTTTTGTGTGCATGTATTGATGTTGGTTGTGTGCATCCTAACTATGCACAGTACAGATGTGTACTCATTGTGCTTGTGTCCTCTTGATGCTTCATTTTTGAACCAATAAAATACACCCTTTATCGAAAAGCTTCCATCTTTAACGTAAACCTCCTTGATCATCATTACATCAGCTCCCTTGCTTCCTTTTTTGATTTGTTACATTAAGATCCTTCGCCAGATACAATGCTTCACGACACGCCACGGCTTCCACACAAGCTGGCTCAATCACTCCTTCATACACACATGTCGAATGATAGAGAAATTATCCATCCCCTGGCCTGAATATGGTCGCCACTACACACCTTCTTTCTGCAATAGACACTGCTCCATCCACATTCCCTTTTATCAGTTTGGCAGGCAGAGGAACCCATCTAGATGGAGTTTGATAAACAACCCTTGATGCGTGCACTGGAAGCTTTTTAACCGCCTTCAATTCATGCAGTAAGTGTCTCATGAAACCATTCGTCGTTAGAGGGATTTAGTGTTTACCTTCATACATGATATCTCTCTTGGCCTTCCAAATTGCCCAAATAGTAACGATTGTCGTCAGATAATCCTGCTCTGAGAGGTTGTCTTCAAGATCAAATTGTAAGTGCATCTAGTGCCACCCCTAGTTGGTTTTGGAGTATTGATGACAAACTTGGTTGAGGGACTAATGTGTTTGTGAGAATTGCAGGATAACACAGGTAGTAGTCCCATATTGATTTGGTTTACCTACCAGAGATGACCCCTAAAAATGTGTGAAGACATTGAAGACGGTGGTGGTCTGTGAAGATATTCACATTGAAGACTATGACTAGAGAAGACATCGCATGAAGAATATGGAGTGCGAAGACATAGTTGTTTCGTAGTTTCCTTTTCTTCTTTGTTGAGTCATAGGAACCACTTTACTGTTAAGTGGGGTCCAAGTGAACAAAGTCAGAGTGACTGAAGTGATGCTCAACCAAATCCTATGTCTTCGAGCAACGACAATGAGAGCAAATCTTATCTAGAGCTGGATGAGTCAGCTTTGCTTGTAGCCCAAGCTAAGCTATCACGTGTGTTCAAAATCTAACCGTTGGCCACGTGTCAGTTCCTTAGTGACATAGGGTCATTTTGGACAAATCAGGTCGGGTTGCCTCCTGGCTATAAATAACCCACCCCCTACACCATAAGTTGGTGGCTGCTCAGATTTAGTGCACGGCTTTTGTCGTTTGAGAGCAACCCACCTCCGAAGCATTTGAGAGAGTAATCCTTGCGAGGACAAGGCCCAAAACACCCAGAGCCAAAGAGTGTTAGGCATCACTGAAGTCTTTCTGTCTGCGTGATCTGAAGACTTATTACACTTGAAGACTGTGAATCCTCCAGCTGGTTAGGCGTTGTGTTTTGAGCATCCAAGAGTCATTGTGGATTGCCAGTGAACGAAGTCTGTGAAGGTTTGGAAGTCTCCCTTGAAGACTTACCAGAGTGATTGGGCGAGGACTAAGTGTTCTTAGCTCAAGGGGAATAAGGTGAAGACGCGGTCTTCTGAGTTGAATCTCAGCCTCCCTAACCAGATGTACAGTTGTCACAGCAACTGGAACTAGTCCAACAAACCCCTTGTCCTCTCCGAGCAACTGGTTCTATGCTTCCTCTCTCTCTTTACTTACAGTTTGTCTTCGTGAAGTCTTTGCTCATTTTTCTGTGTGAAGACTGTTTACTGTTTGGCTTCATACTATCTTCCATCATGATCCATACTACCTAGCTGCTGATAGTCTTTGTGCTTTCACTATATTGCTTACTTGACTATGGCTTGTCTAGTGTAGTCTACCTTCCGCTGCATATCAATAGGTTCATTTCTATTGTTTGTCTTCAAAGCACCCATGTTTTGAAGACTTTCATAAAAATTTCCTATTCACACCCCCCCCTCTAGTCGAATACTAGCACTTTCAATTGGTATCAGAGCAAGGTGCTCCCTTGTTTTGTGTGATTCGGTTTAAGCACCTGGAGTTTAGTTATGTCAATTGCAGGGATAATCAAGGTCTCTGTTGCGTGCCCTGTCTTCCATGGCACTGATTACCCCTACTGGAAGAATAAGATGCATATGCATCTTGAAGCCATTGACGTCGATCTCTGGTATGTCGTCAAGAACGGCGTTCCCAAGGCTGGTGAAGGTGTTACTCCTGCTGATGTCAAGAAGTTCATCCAATTGGACTCAACTGCCAAGAATATCATCTTTGGTCATCTGACCAAAGAGCAGTATGGTTGTGTGAGTGCTCTGGACACTGCGAAGCTAGTCTAGGACTGGCTCTCCAAGTTCAAGGAAGGCGTCTCAACACAGAATAGAGAGAATCAAGGATTAGTGTTCTTCGCAATCTCTTCAACCGCCTCAAGAGAAATGACAATGAAAATGTCCAGCTCACATTTGATCGTCTCACTGATATCACAAATGAGCTTCATGCACTCGGTGCCACTGAGATCACCAAGCACGAAATCGTCAAGACACTGCTGACATCACTTGATAGCTCATTTGACACCCTGGCCCTGATGTTTCAAGAACGTCCTGACTACAAGACTCTTGATCTGTCTGACATACTTGAGAGGCTCAACACACATGAGTTCCAGCTATCTGAGAAAAGAGATATATATGGTCCCAGCTATGGTTGAACTTGTCCTTTCAAGGCAAAGGTTGTTTCCTCATCTGAAGAAGAGTCTGACTGCAGTTCTAGTGATCCTGAAGATATTGGAAAGGAGCTTGCTATGCTTGTGAAAAAGTTCCATAAGTTCGCCAAGAAGAAAGACTTCAAAAAGTCTTCAAGATCCAGCTCTAGAAATGATGAAGCTTCATCGCGTGATCCCAAGAAGAGAACCTGCCACAAGTGCAAGAAACATGTTCACTACATCTCTAAGTGTCCACAGTGGGACAATGAGACAAAGAAGAAGAAGAAGAAGAGAAAGAAATATGATTCTGATGACAAGGAGAAGAAGAAATCCTCAAAGTCTTCTTCCAAGTCTTCGTCAAAGTGTTCATCACACAAGAAGAGCTCATCAGGCAAGGGTCGGGGTTTTGTTGGCAAGGAGATGGATTCAGAGGAGGAGTCTGCATCTGAGGAGGCAGAGGTGCAGTCTGAAGAGGAATCTGATTCTGGAGTAGCAAGCCTGGCTCTAGCTTCTGCATATGTCGCCAAGTCCATCTTCAACACTGAAGACAATGGCCTCATCAACAACGCTGATGCCAAGAATGAGGATGACTCTGCTCCCACCTTCTGCTTCATGGCATGTGGTGCCAAGGGAAAGGTCTCCAGCCGGAAATCAAAGGCGTTTGGTGCTTATGCTAGGGACCTTAAACATCTTGTGGGATGCAAGATAAAATGTCCAAATGTTTCTTACTATGTATTTCGCCCTAGGATTACTTGACAAACATGTAATTTATCCTAACCAAGATCTAAACTTTCATGTTCCGCTAGTTTGTCAAATGTTTCTGCTTCACAACTCTCTTGGCGAAGCCTATCCCCCAAACTGTATTGTAGGGTGCACCAACCATATGACTGGTGATCGAAGTCTTCTGATGGATTCAACTCTACGCCCGTCTGACAAAAGTCACATCACATTTGCTGACACTGGTAAAAGCAAGGTATTGGGTCTAAGTATAGTTGCAATCTCAAAGGATCAGCACATGGATAAAGTGATGCTTGTTGAATCCCTTGGTTTCAACTTAATGTCTGTCTCAATGCTTTGTGATTTGAACATGATTGTGATTTTTGGAAAATATCATTGCCTGGTGCTTATGGAATCTGACAAGTCTCTACTCTTTGATGGGTATTGAAAAGATGATCTGTATATGGTAGATTTCTCAGCAGGACCACAGTTGGTTGTATGTCTTCTAGCAAAAGCTTCAGAGTGTTGGCTCTGGCATCGAAGGCTGGGATATGCTGGCATGAGGAACTTGTACACTCTCGCGGAGAAGAAGCGTGTTGTGGGGATCGAGGGCATCAAGTTCAAGAAGGATCATTTGTGTAGTGCTTGTGAAGCTGGGAAGATGACTAGGGCCAAGCATCCCTCGAAGACAATCATGACGACATCACAACCCTTCGAGATGCTTCACATGGACTTGTTCGGCCCTACTCAATACTCTACTCTTACTACCACTGCTTGTCTCTATGGCTTTGTCATTGTTGATGATTACTCAAGATATACATGGGTGCATATAATCCTCTACAATACTGAAGTGCGGGATGTCTTCAGATGATTCGCCAACCGTGCCATGACAAACTATGGCATCAAGATCAAGCACGTCAGAAGTAACAACAACACAGAATTCAAGAACACCGGCCTCGACACTTATCTTGATACACTGGGCATCACTCATGAGTTTTCAGCTCCTTACACACCTCAGCAGAATGGCATCATGGAGCGCAAGAACAGAACCCTCATTGAGATGGCTCGGACGATGCTTGATGAGTACAAGACTCCAAGGAAGTTCTGGCCTGAAGCTATTGATACTGCATGCCATGTCATCAATCGTGTTTATCTTCACAAGCTTCTAAAGAAGACATCATATGAGCTGCTAACTAGTAAGAAAGCCAAACGTTACTTTAGAGTATTTGGTGCTAGGTGCTGGATCAAGGATCCACATCACACTTCAAAATTTGCACCGAAAGCACATGAAGGTTTCATGCTTGGATACGGAAAGGATTCGCACTCCTACAGAGTCTTCAACCTCTTTCAATATAAAGTGGTTGAAACTGTGGATGTGCGGTTTGATGAGACTAACGGCTCGCAAAGAGAGCACCTGTCAAATGTGTTAGATGAAGTCCCTCCTAGTGAATCTATCAAGCTCATGGGTACTAGAGAAATCATGCCTTCAGAAGCTCAGGCTGAAGAAGAAATCGTCATTGCACCAAATCAACCCGAAGACAATGCTTAGCCTGAAGTCAATGCTGAAACTGAAGACAATGATCCACAAGGGCAAAATCTTCATCCAGTTCATCCCCGTGTTGCAAATGAAGTACATATTGAGAAGATAATTGATAGCATCAATGCACCTGGTCCACTCACTCGTTCGAGAGCAACACAACTAGCAAATTTCTGTGGGCACTTTGCATTTGTCTCTATATCTGAACCCAAGAAAGTTGTTGAAGCCTTTATGGAACTTGAATGGATTCAAGCTATGCAAGAAGAACTTCATCAGTTTGAGCTGAACAATATATGGGAACTGGTCAAGCATCCTGATCCTTGCAAGCACAATATAACTGGCACCAAATGGATCTATCACAACAAACAAGATGAGCATCGTCAAGTTGTCAGGAACAAGGCTCGTCTAGTTGCTCAAGGCTACACTCAAGTAGAAGGAATTGACTTTGATGAAACATTTGCTCCTGTGGCAAGGCTTAAAGCCATTCGCATACTACTAGCCTATGCCAACCATCACAACATTCTTCTATACCAAATGGATGTGAAGAATGCCTTCCTCAATGGCAAGACTGAAGAAGAAGTGTATGTTGCACAACCACCTAGGTTTGAAGATCCAAAACATCCTGATATTGTATACAAGCTCAACAAGGCACCGTATGGCCTCAAACAAGCTCCTCGCGCTTGGTATGACACACTCAAAGACTTCCTGAAGAGCAAAGGCTTCAAACCTGGTTCTCTAGATCCGACACTCTTCACGAAGACATATGACGGTGAACTATTTGTGTGTCAAATATATGTGGATGACATTATCTTTGGCTGCACTGACAAAAGATACAGTGATGAGTTTGGGCACATGATGCAAGAGCAATATCAGATGTCCATGATGGGTGAGCTGAAATTTTTCCTTGGTCTTCAAATCCGTCAGCAGAGCAATGGCATCTTCATATCACAAGAGAAATACCTCAAAGATTGCCTAAAGAAGTTTAGAATGCAAGACTGCAATGGATACACAACGCCAATGCCAACCAAAAGTCATCTGAGCTCCGACGACAATGATAAAGAATTCGATCAAAAGGAATACCGCTCCATGATTGGTTCTTTACTTTACTTATGTGCATCTAGGCCAGATATAATGCTTAGTGTTTGCATGTGTGCCCGATTCCAAGCGGCACCAAAGGAGTCGCATCACCTAGCGGTGAAGTGAATACTTCGATATTTGGCTTACACCCCAACGATAGGATTATGGTATCCAAAGGGCTCAACGTTTGATCTGATTGGATATTCTGATGTTGATTATGCTGGTGACAAGGTTGATCGCAAGTCCACTCCAGGAACATGTCACTTTCTCGGGCGATCTCTTGTCTGTTGGTCTTCAAAGAAGAAGAACAGTGTATCACTCTCCACTGCTGAATCTGAATACATTGCTGCTGGATCATGTCGTGCTCAGCTTCTATGGATGAAGCAAACTCTCAAGGACTATGGCATCAACACAAAGAATGTACCACTCTTCTGCGAAAATGAAAGCGCCATCAAGCTTTCCAAGAATCCAGTTCAGCACTCGAAGACAAAGCACATTCAGATCTGTCATCACTTTCTCAGAGATCATGTCAACAAAGAAGATATTGATATCATTCGCGTCAACACTAAAGAGCAATTGGCAGATATCTTCACTAAGCCCTTGGATGAGAAAAGGTTTTGCAGGTTGCAGTGTGAGCTAAATATCTTAGAATCCTCAAATATCCTATAATTGGACACACATCCTAACGCTTATGCATGTTGACGACTTAGATGTGCAACACACGAAGTAACGTATATCTTCAATCAATGAAGACTTATCCTTTGAGTGTGAATACATTAATGTGAAATTTGACTTTGGAGCACCACGATAATTGTGCGTCGTGTTTGGGTCTAATACTTCCTATACGGTGGGTAACGCCACCACCAAATTCTTATTGAAGTGTTTCTCTTGGCGTTATGGTTGCATAGTCTTCGCATTTGGTTTGTCTTCAACATTGATTTGTCTTCACAGTTTATCTTCGCAATGTTGAGTTGGTCTTCATATATATAGATATATATATATATATATATATATATATATATATATATATATATATATATATATATAAGTGTGTGTGTGTGTGTTCTATCCTCTACCGCATTCACTTATAGCTATGTCTTCATTCTTGAATCTTTATTGATCTAACTGAATGTGATCGGACCCTAACCTATTATGTGCTTCTACCTCAACTCTATCTGTCCAAATCATATGCATTCTATTGAAAACTGTCAATTGTCTTTTCTGAGTCCTTGTCAGCAGAGGACAAACTGACAAAACATTTAAATCCGTTTTAATGTTGTACCCTTATTGCCTGAAAACCGGTGAAGCTGGAACGACCACCCGACAATCCAGGCATGCGTGGGAACATAGAACAACTTTCAATGAGTTGCATGTGCGCCACGTGTCTCTCATGTGAACCACCAGGGGCACCTGCGTAATTGCGCTGCGCTCCCCTCCTCCTTCTTATAAATATTCACCCGTGCGGTCAATATCTGTTCTTCCACCTCGCCACCTCGCACAAACCCTAGCGCCTCTGCTAGCTCGCGTCGGCGCTGGAGACGAAGCGCTTAGCTGTCGCGACTTCTTCGACGCCGTCCTCATGCCGGCCGTGGACATCGTCCTCTCCGCCGCCGCCGTAGGTGTATTCCGCCGCCAAGTTAGGGCGCGGGAGATTGAACTGCTCGGCCTCTTTTCAACCTCGTCTAGCAGTTCATCTGTGGTAATTAAATCTTATTTTTACTGCCTTTTTGATCCGTCAAATCCATCCACTTCAACCAAAAGTGGTTTCTTCACTTCCAAATCTGGATTTATTCTCTTCTGTATCTCATACCATGCCAAGTATATTCACTTATGCTTCGTAACTAGCTGGATTTCTCACTTGTACTTATTCATGGATTCGTACAAATCTGGAACCAACTCTCTCCAAATAAGTGAATGTCTTCGCACTATGAGGTCAATGTCTTCTAAACTGATTTATCTTCAAAATCTTTTGAGAATGCATATGACCTCTTCCCCTTCCCTCGCATCTCTAGTGTTGTCATAGGTACATGTCTGTGGGAGAATCCCTTGGCTCTCAAGTCTGCATTCATTTGTAGAATTCCTACAGTGTCACATTGAATCTCCTGAAGCTAGTTCTTGTCTGACCAGCAGACGGAAGCCATTCACTGTGTTGAAGCCAATCAGTCTGAATATCATGGCTTCAGAGAAGTCTACACACAAGGGTGGAAGGCAACACCGAGGCAACACTGCACTAGATTTGCCTCCTAATCTATATGAACAATACAAGTCAAATCCTGAGGAGAGTTACAACCAGCGCAAAAATCGGATTCGGTGGATCCGAAGATATTGGGCTGAGGAATGGTTCAAGTACAGGTTCGTCATGCCTGAATATGCTGAAAAGAATGCCATCAAGCAACCATGGGGTGACTGCCTCTATCGTGGCTTGGTGCCAAAGAGCAAGGCTGAGGCCATTGAGCAGAAATTCTATCCTTGCATGGTCAGAGGACCACAGCCTGAAGCCGCCGACCCATCTTCTTTGTTATGGTGTCGTGATGACAATCTGTTCAAGCGCAACTATCAGTTTGCTAAAGATTCAGCTGTCAAGAATCAAAAGGAGTTTGGCCTCAACTTCAACCCTGGTCCCTCCGCTCCAAGATTTGATGGGACATGTGAAGCTAAAGAGAACAGAATTGGTCCATTTGCCAATTTCGATGGGTTTGTGTCTCACATTGTTGCTCAGAGAGCAGCTGTGGATCAATCTGGTGGTGAAGGCTCACTTCAAGAAGAACATGGCCAAGCTCAGCGTGGAAGATGTTCAAATCTTCAAGCAGATGATGCATGACCTCAAGGAGGAATTACATAAGAAGCGCACTAAAGCTAAAGGCTCACGAGAGCGCATGAAGTACCTTGTAGAGAAATGTGTTCAAGCACACAATGAAGCTGAAAAGCACAAAGCTCTTGGGTGCCCTAGTATCGATCCCAGGATGGTTGCCAAACTGAAGAAGCCTGTTGTGACCCAAACTGCACCAAGGCGGGAAGAACCTCACATTGTCTTCCCTGCCAGCATGACAGGCTCAAAGCCTAAGGTCCCCTCAGCAACTTCAAAGTTGAAGAAGACAAGATCAGGAGAAGATGAAGCCAAGAAGCGCAAGCACAAGGATGCATCTGATGATGCTCCTTCAAGAAAAAAGTTGAAGACTAAGGGAACTAAGTCTTCAAAGAAAGAGCGGTATGTGGCTTCTCAGCCACTCATTGTTGAACCCATATCAGTTGCTCCTCCTGCTACCATAAATCAAGAACGATGTGTTGTGATCCACCAGCCTGCTTCCACAGAGGCTCATGTAGAAGAACAAGTTCCAGCTGTTGACCCCAACACAGCTGAAGACATTGGTCATGAAGACAATGTTGTTGATGATGATGTCCTTCCTCAACTCGAGCATCAGTTGGTATCATCGCCTACTCCAACATGCAGCGAATACATCAACATTGGTCGTCCATTGATGCCAATCGCTCAAGATGATTCATGGGTTGAGCACCCACAAGAAGAAACCCCAGTTCATGATGAAACACCTTGTACTCCGCCAGCACCAGTTACCAATCAAGTGCTGAATGACGACAACTACATGGATACCACACCATCGCCAAAGGCGTCGCCCGTGTTCCAACAGCTTCGCAAGGGTCTCAGGCCATCGGTCTCCATGTCAACCATCCTAGAAGGAGTTTCACAACAATCCAGTTCAATGGCACGTCAAGTGTTCCCTAACGAGAATCCTTCTGTGACGGTTCCTGTGTCTAAAGCCAAAGCTGCTGAAGACATTCCGGCTGCATCAGCCGATGAAGAAGAAAGAAGAGAAGAGAGAGTTGCCACACCCCCTGCCCCGGATCAAGTCATTCTCGAGGAAAATGTGATTGTGCAAGACCCTCCGGTTGTTGACCAAGTGGAGGTTGAGACCAATGAGGCTGCCACAAGCACGGCTGAAAACCAATGACCCTGTCTTGGCTGAAGATCATGTGGAGCCTGAAGCTAATTTGAATCATGAAGCTTCTGTGACGCCGGTCCCCACTGACGGCGCAATTCCTCCTCCAAGGCCTCACACTATGGAAACAGCTTACAATCGTGAGGGGGAGTTGGTCATAGTTCGCTGGCCAATCATGGTTCCTCCCACTGCTCCCGAACCACAGTATGATTATCACATGGAGCAGCGACCGCAAGTTCATAAGCCTAAGCCGAGGCTTCCAAGGCTTCCAGGTGCTGCTACATCTCCAGGATCATTCAGTGTAAATAGCTTCAGGGCACACAATACATTCTTTGGCAGTGCCAAGAACCCATACTCGAAGCCCAAGATCTCTTCTGATCGCTTCTGGAGCCATCAACAGCGTAGCTATTACTCCCGCGTCCTCTACAATCAAGAGCGAATCTTCCCTCACATGCGTCTTGATTGTGAAGCTATTGATGGGCTTCCCTATCTTGAAGAAGCTCTGGACTACTTTCGAGATGCTGGTCTTCTGCAATTCGTCACTGCCAAAGAGCACTGGAATGAAGAGTTTCTACTGCAGTTCTATGCTACTCTTCACATTCGTGGCTACAACCGGGATCCGAAGACATGGATCCTCGAGTGGATGACAGGAGATGTTCACCATGAAGCTAAAGCTCAAGACATCATCGAGCTTACCTCCCTGCCCACTCCAGATGAACTGTATGAACCTGGTTGTCAGCATCACAGAGAAGAACTGCAGAGCATTTTTCAGAGGCCTGAACCAAATATGAGTCAGATGCTTAGCCTAATGAAGCCATTGCCTCAAGATGAAGAATATCCCAAGGAATTCCTTGTCAAGGACCTCGAGTACTTGCCTCACACAGTCTATCACATACTGAGGTGTACTCTATGGCCAACCAAGGGACATTCTTCTGAAGCCAAACTTGAAGGAGCCATGAAGACTTTGGTCTTCTACATTGTCAATGGCATCAGATTCAACTCCCAGGATTTCTTCATCAGACAACTTGCTGGATCTGGGATTGATCTATTTGGCTTGAAGTTCTATGCTCCATGGGTAATGCACCTAATCAAACTCCATTCTTCCGTCAATTATCAGCCTTTAGCATGCAACCATCTTATCTTTCTGCCCGAGGTTGATCTGTCAGTTGAAGCCATCTATCCCGAGCTTGCCGAGGAGCCTCTATGTCATCAAAATATTGATCATCACAGCTTCTCGCAACCTATAGAAGGAGTTCATGTCCCCAATGCTGCAAATACTGCTTATCCTCTGGCTGGCAATATGTGTATACCTCATCGTGCAAATACTGAAGCCACTGCCAGTACAATTGCCCAAAGGCCTCAGAAGCGTTCTCGTGTACTCAATGACCGGGAACTGCTTGTGGCCTTACATCAGAAGCAGGATAAGCACCACGACTGGTTGAAGCGTCAGATACACAATCTCTTGGTAGATGTCAATCGCATTCGCAATCTGGCCACCAAGAACTCATTTGTTGCCCATGAGAATGCACGGCGGTCCTGGAAAAGCCTCACTCTGCTATGCTCTGAAGACGATCTGTGAGTAGATGGCTTCACCGAGAGCTTCAATTTTGATTCCAAGCCTCCACCAAATGCAAGCTGGCGCCGCACTCCCTCACTTGAAGATTCTGAGTATTCTTCTTCGGCTGCAACTGTTGTTGCGAATGTCGTCGATGAAGAAGATGACGCCACTTCACCGACATTGGCTACACTGCATCTCGACTCTGCACCAGGCCCCTCTGCACCACCAAACTCCAACGCCGACCCTGCTCCTTCTGGAAACGAGTAGACGCTCTATGTCTTCAACCCTTTTTGGTCATTACTGACAAAAGGGGGAGAAGCATATGAGTTGATAGTCTTCAATCGAGTCCTTATGGGTGGTTGCATTATTTTGCCAAGTTTTACAACTCTCGTCTTTTGATACATTTGGTTCTTTGAGTTGTAACACTTAAACTTGATGGTCGTCTGCTATTTTTACTGCCACTTTGTGATGCGATGATAAATCCCGCATGAAGTCATTCTGCAGACGTCCATTTTCCATTATGCATATCACTATCTTCATTATCTTTCTATATGCATCATGTATTGTCTTCACACTTTGAAGATGGCCTCCACAAAGCAAAACCTGCCATGTGCATTTGCATTCAAAAGCAAATCGTTTATATGCACATCTTCAGGGGGAGCCTCGTCATATGTATGAAGACAATACTCACAACACTAAACTTTCACATACTTTTATCCCCGTTGAAAACTTCAACCAGTTTGTCATCAATCACCAAAAAGGGGGAGATTGTAAGTGCATCTAGTGCCACCCCTAGTTGGTTTTGGAGTATTGACGACAAACTTGGTTGAGGGACTAATGTGTTTGTGAGAATTCAGGATAACACAGGTAGTAGTCCCATATTGATTCGGTTTACCTACCAGAGATGACCCCAAAAATGTGTGAATACATTGAAGACAATGGTGGTCTGTGAAGATATTCACATTGAAGACTATGACTAGAGAAGACATCGCATGAAGACTATGGAGTGGAAAGACATGGTTGTTTCATAGTTTCCTTTTCTTCTTTGTTGAGTCATAGGAACCACCGTACTGTTAAGTGGGGTCCAAGTGAACAAAGTCAGAGTGACTGAAGTGATGCTCAACCAAATCCTATGTCTTCGAGCAAAGACAATGAGAGAAAATCTTATCCAGAGCTGGATGAGTCAGCTTTGCTTATAGCCCAAGCTAAGCTGCCATGTGTGTTCAAAATTTGATCGTTGGACACGGGTCAGTTCCTTAGTGACCCAGGGTCATTTTGGACAAATCAGGTCGGGTTGCCTCCTGGCTATAAATAGCCCACCCCCTACACCATAAGTTGGTGGCTGCTCAGATTTAGTGCATGGCTTTTGTTGTTTGAGAGCAACCCACCTCTAAAGAATTTGAGAGAGTAATCCTTGCGAGGACAAAGCCCAAAACACCTAGAGCCAAAGACTGTTAGGCATCACTGAAGTCTTTCTCTCCGTGTGATCTAAAGACTTATTATACTTGAGGACTATGAATCCCCCAGCCGGTTAGGCGTCGCGTTCTGAGCATCCAAGAGTCATTGTGGATTGCCGGTGAACGAAGTCTGCGAAGGTTTGGAAGTCTCCCTTGAAGACTTACCAAAGTGATTTAGCGAGGACTAAGTGTTCTTAGCTCAAGGGGAATAAGGTGAAGACGCGGTCTTCTGAGTTGAATCTCAGCCTTCCTAACCAGACGTACAGTTGTCACAGCAACTGGAACTGGTCCAACAAACCCCTTGTCCTCTCTGAACAACTGGTTCTATCCTTCCTCTCTCTCTTTACTTACAGTTTGTCTTCCTAAAGTCTTTGCTCATTTGCCTGATCTGATTGACTTCACTGTGTGAAGTTTGTTTACTATTTGGCTTCATACTATCTTCCATCCTGATCCATACTACCTAGCTGCTGATAGTCTTCGTGCTTTAACTACATTGCTTACTTGACTATGGCTTGTCTAGTGTAGTCTACCTTCCGCTGCATATCAATAGGTTCATTTTTATTGTTTGTCTTCAAAGCACCAATGTTTTGAAGACTTTCATAAAAATCGCCTATTCACCCCCCCTCTAGTCGAATACTAGCACTTTCACAAATAACCAATTCTTTGCTCATGGCTCTCCACATTGCTTCAACTCATCATATAAACTCTCATCTACTAACACCAACACTCTTCTAGCCATCCTGCACTTGAGTAGGGAGTGTCTCCATGAGCCCCCCATGATTTCACACACTATGCATGTATTTTTCTGCTGCGATGTTGTGCCATGTCAGCAGTAGGCGGGCTCTAACACGCCAAATGATACGCAAACATATTCACTTTTGATTGGATGTTATGCTTCCACATTCTAGTCCATGCTTTGATTGCCTTCAACATCGGGGGTTAGAAGCTCCTAATGTTCTATTAAGCCAGGACTCGCTTTGATTACGAGTATCGATCAACATGTGGTACGCTAACCTAACCAAAAAGTCGCCTAGTTCTCCTAGTACAAGGCCCATTCATCATCAAATGACATTGTGGGCAAAGGAATCTTCTTGATTACCTCTGCATCCATCAGCATAGAATGTTCCTCAATGGTATCCTCATTCCACGCCTTGGCTGCTTGGTCAATTAACTCGTGGACAAATTATAGTTTGTTGTTTCTAACGGGATCCAAACCCCATCGTGTTCTCCCTCGGCAACCAATTATCATTATATATATTGGTTGTTCTTCCATCTCCAGTTATCTTGATTATACCTTGTTTGAGCACCTCACAGCCATCTAGTACTGACCTCCATATCTGTGAGGGTCGAGAGCACAACTCGGCAACAAGATGTTAGGATAGTATTGTGCCTTTAAGATCTACACACTCAGGTTACTCAGATATTGCAGTAGCATCTAACCCTGCTTCACTGATAATGCAAGGCTAAACAATTCCATCTTGTTGAATCCCATACCTCCTAGATGTTTGGCCGAGTCATATCTTTTCAAGACACCCACGTTGTCTTCCTCTTACCTTCTTTAGCTCCCCACCAAAATTCGAGAATCAGTGACTCTATATGTTCACACAACCACCTTGGCAATTTAAAACAACCCATAGCATATGTTAAAACAACCCATGGCATATGTTGGGAGACCTTGTGCCATAGACTTAATGAGAACCTCCCTGCCTCCCACTTATAGTATTTGCTCAACCAGCCCATGTATTCTTACATACTCTATCCTTCAGATATTTAAATACACCATTCTTCGATCCCCAACATCGGTTGGTAGCCCAACATACTTTTTACAAAGAACTTCTTGTTGCATATTCAAAGCATCTTTCACTTCCCCTTCTTAGTTTATCAGAGCACCGCTTACTAAAAAACTACTAACAACTTGTCGAGGTTAATTTTCTGCCCACGAGGCATGACAATAAATTTGCAGCATCGACATCATGATCGTGTGTTGCATGGTCGATTTGTTTCATAAAGAACAATCTATCATCAACAAACAAATAAGTGACTCGCCCTAGGTGTTGTATGTGCCACTTGTAGTCCAATCTAAACAGATTCATTGTATCTCTCTTATAGTTAATAAGAACGTCCTTCGACTGCCATCAAAAATAAATATGACGAGATGGTATCCCCCTGTCTGACCATGAGTCGGTTTGAAATCCTCAAGACGGTCACAATCGAAGAGGGCCGAAAACGACCATGCTAATCGTGTGCACTCACCTGCTAATGGGCTATCCTAGTACAAGAACACCAAACCAATCTTTTTTTCCTTCATTTATTCTTCTTCGGGTTCAACAGTTTTTGTCCAGTTTTTCTTGCATTTTTTGTATTTCACTCTTTGTATCTTCTGGCTCGTATTTTGCGCCCTGCTTTCTTGGTTTTCTATAGTTTTTGGTCGGTCTCTGATTATGTTTTCTTCCTTTTTTTATTTGTATTTCCTGTTTTTTTCTAGATTTTAAATTCATGGAAAGAAAATTATATTTCACAAACTTTAAAAACCTGAATAGTTTCAGTTTATGTTTTTTTTGACTTTATGATCACTTTTTTCAAATCCAAAAACATTTTCAAAACAATAAAAAGGAAAACTTATTAATTGTTTTTCTATATTTTAAATTTTTTAGTAACCCAGCCCATTTTTTAGCAATCTATTTCCTTACATGTTATTCCTTCCAAACAAACGTCTGGCATATTCCCCCTAAGTAAGCGAGTTGGTAGCTATTTCCTATTCCACGCCATAACGCCGCTTACTTTGTATACACTGCATGACGCCCCCATAATGTTTCTATGGGTCGGCCCATATATTCCTCAGGCCGGTATTTTCTCTCTGGATGTTTTCTATGTGTTTGTTTGGCCGGTTTTCTCTGCGGGTTTTCATTTTTCCTTTGTCTCATATTTATTTTCGTATTAGTTTGTTTCTCTACATTTTTTTTTGCTTTTTTTCAAAGCGATGAACGTTTTCTAATACATGAACGTTTTCTCAAACCTACAATTTTTTAATAAAATCCCTAATTTTTTTGAATCTATGAAATCCATGAACTTTCATCAAATTTGTGAATATTTTCCAAATCCACAAAACAAATTCTAATTATTGATTTTTATTCAAATTCGTGATCTTTTTCCAAATCTTTGAAACTTGATCAAAATCATGAACCATTTTCAAATTCATGGGAAAAATTCAAATTTTGTGAAAAAAATTGAAGACACGTTTTTTTTTCTTTTTTTGAATTTGAAAAAGTTCATCGATCTTAAAAAGGTTCACCAATTTGGTTCAGGAATCTGAAAAACATTTCAAATACATGAACTTTTTTCCTATTTTTCGCTTTTCTTTGCATTTTTTACTTTCCCATTTTAAATTTCATGATTTTTTCTTCAAGTTCAAGCACTTTTTTTAAAACTGAGACATATTTTTTGATTTGAAAACTTTTAAAATTTTATGAACTTTTTTGGTGTCTGTGGAATTTTTGAATTCATAATTTTTTTTCCGAATTTCAAAACATATTTGAATTCCTGAACTTTTTTCGGCTTTGATAATTTTATGAATTCATTAACTGTCCCAAATTCTCAAACTTTTTTGAAATTTTTGAACATTCTTTTAGTTCATGAACTTTTTTGATGTTCGTCGATTTTTTTACTTCGCGAACTTTTCAAATTCGTGCACTTTTTATTAATTCACGAAGTTTTTCGACCTCGTGAAATCTTTTGAGAGTTTGCGAAAAATATAAATTTCATCAACTTTTCGTGAATTTTTATTTTTTAAAACCAAATAAAACAATAGTTGACCTTTTTCTTCTGAACCAGCAGCCAAGAACGAGCCAGGGATGTCGATGCGTTCAATTCGTTTGCTTTCCTACTTATCTAGACGCATTCTGTGGACCTGGTAGTAATTTTTTGCGTGGTATTACGCGTCTCGCTCATATAGTAAAAGTCAAGTTACAAGCCACGTAACACTGAAAATGACAAAACTGGAAAGAATTTATGGTTACTTCGCTCGACGTTTTTGGTTCGGTGCATCTCTTGCTAAGAGCAAAGAATAATATGTTATTCTTATTCGTTACTCACTGCAAGGAATAGTCGACATAGCACATAGGCGCGTACTGTCGGGCTAGTTTGCACCCGGTTTTTCTTTTCATTTGGTTTTATTGGTTCTTTGGATTTCCCATTTTGTACGGTTTTCCGTATTTCCATTTTTATTACTTTTCTATTTTATGTTCCACTCTTACTTTATAAAACTAAAAATGCTTATAAATTTAAAAAATAAACAATGTGACATATTTTAAAAATAAAATATTCATGAATTCTTAAAAAATCTTGACAAATTTAAGAAAAGTACACAAATTAAGTGTGCGTCAATTTTAAAAAAGTTTGAGAATTTAAATTATGGTTGTGAATTTTAAAAGTTGTGCATTAGTTGAAATAGCTGTTTAAGAAATCCAAAAGTGTTCATGAATGAAAGAACGTTCAGAAATTTGAAAAAAAAATGAATAGAAAAACACAAAATCTCAATTGAAAACCTGAAGTGAAAAAGCTGGAGACCCAATCAAAAACCAAAGAAAAACATGGAATAGAAAGAAAAAAATGACAAAGGAAAATGGGTCGGTCCAACCACTAGCACCCTGCACCCCGTGCGTTTGCTCGACTGTACATGGCTCTGAGCGACGTGTAGGAGCAGCTCTGGAGTCGCGGCGCAGGCGTGCGTGCAGCTCCCGGTCTGGGAAGCCAATGCGGTTAAAAACTCCAGAAATCGACCCCATCCTAGGCACAAGCAGCATGTCCTGGAGACCTGGACAGGAGCAGGTGACATTGCATCAGTCGTCAGAAAATATTTGGTAGCTTAAAGCATTGTACGCATTGAGCACTAATGATTGTTAGCTGGATTTTGACTTCTGCTCCCACAAGTCCTCTATGGTCGATTGTCTTTGGATTCACCCAACGTACGTGTTGCTACCGATTCGCCCCACGTACCTACGCTCGGCAAATTCAAGCAGTAAACATTAGCTTCTTTTTTTTGCGGGTAAGCAATAAACATTAGCTGTGTGCATTGAGTCCCTTCCGGCTTACGACAATACGCAGGCCGTTCTTTTCCACATGGGATGTTGCGTTGTCCAGCCGTCCAGGCTCTGGAGTTCGGACCAGCATGGCATGGTGATGTCCCAAGGAAACCTAGCATATGTACTATTCATCCTCAAAGTCTATGATTTTATCTTTTTGTGCAGCTCGCAATACAAGGTATTTCATTTTGGAATTTTGCACACATAAACTTTACATCCTTGCATACATTTGTATTTTTTTCAGAATTATTTAAAATTGGAATTTTCAAATTTTGATTTTTTCAAGATAAAGGGCTTCATGGAGCTCGGTCTCCAAAATGCCCACTCATATGCGAAAATGGATGTATATAGACATATTTTAGAGTGTAGATTCACTCATTTTGGTCCATATATAGTCCATATAGAAATCTCTAAAATGTCTTATATTTAGGAATGGAAGTAGTACATGTCAATTAAGCATTTTTTTTCAGAGATGACTCACACTTAAATAAGAAAATGTCGGCGTTCTAGATACGGGGTACCCAGACTTGCCAGCCTGCAGCCCACTGCGTGACTCCATCGACGGCTTGGTACGGTCCAGCTTCAGCATCAACGACTCAAGACCCTCGCGAGGGGCCGACCCTCGCGAGGGGCCAAGCCTCACGAGACAGACGACGCCAAGACCCCTAAGGGGATCGGCCTCCTTAGGCTGGCTCCCGGCGGGCGGAGAGTTCTATGCGAGGTGGACCTCACGAGGCTCAGTTGACGTGAGCCATGACGACCAAGGCCAGGCGGGCGCAGGGTACCAGTTTCCTCTTTGTTGCAAAAGAGGCAAGCAGCAGGCACGGAGTCCCGAGGAATCAGTCAAATGTTTCCATTTCGGTGCAACAAGACCAAGACCGCCAGGATGGCAGGACGGAGGTCATCGCCGAGCCCACCGCAGCGTCACGACCAGAGGCTTCTCGCAGGCAAACACCACTTTAGTCAGGATAGGATGTACTTCCTGTCCCCCTTCAAATCTGGTCGTTGTAGAATCTCTTCCCGCCAACATTTGGGAAGAGGACCGAGGCCACTATAAATAGGACTTAGCCACCACCATAGAAGGGGGCGAACCGAGAGGAAAAGAGTAGAACAGGGGTCGGATCCACTCTTACCCGACCACCTCACCAGCTCTCCCGAGCTCAAGAACACCTCACCTCCTGAGGCCAGTTCATCCACTGTACTAGTTCATCCTCATCCCCTCGAGGAAATCCACCAAAACGCTAGAGTAGGGTATTACACGCAAGGTGGCCCGAACCAGGATAAACTAATGTGTCTCTCTGTCCCTTTGAGCTTGATGCGCTAGGCTTAGAGGATCGCGAGTAGGCAGGCTAGGTAGGTTGAGATCTCCACACGCACCCGAGAGTTTGAACCTATCAAGGGTTTGCGGAATCCGAAATCCGACATTTGACGCGCCAGGTGGGGGTGCGTCAGAAATCCGCTGCTATATCTGCCACATCACACCATCGGCCTCGATGGCAGGCGCTCCTTCATCGACTCGGCCGTCGCGCGCCTTCGAGGGAGCCGGGGGGCTCCGCGCTTTCACTCCTGCCTTGCGACGGGTGGAGTGGCCACCCAAGTTCAGGCCGGAGATGCCGGCACGATTCGACGGCGTGGCGGACCCGGCAGCCTTCCTCCAGGCGTACGAGGAGGCAGTTTGGGCGGCTGGCGGAGACTACAAGGTGAAGGCCAGCTGGCTCCCCATGGCCCTCATGGGTGCACCACGCACCTGGTTGCTCAACCTGTTGAGTCCTCTATGGCCTCCTGGGAGAAGTTGCGCGACCTCTTCATCGCACGCTTCACGGTGCCGACGCCTCTCGTCGTCGCAGGTCTCTTAGGCGGCTCGCAGGCCCCACCCTCTGACCGGCACATCAAGCAGTTCTACCGCCAAGTTAGCGCTGCCCAGGTGAGCTCGGGGGCTCCTCCGGGCTGGGCGGCGCCCAAGGCCGACCTCACTTTTGGCCCAGAAGATCATCCAGTGACCACGGTGGGAGCGGGGGCGCTCCGGATGCTCGGCACCCCCACCATCTGCAACGTGGCGGTCACCAAGACCCTCATCGACGGCGGAGCCGGCCTCAACATGCTCTCTGCGGAGGCATTTGGCCTGCTGCATGTGCCCCCGACCGGCTCCGCCTCACCAAGCCCTTCTTCGGGGTCGGCAATGGATTTACCAGCCCCTTGGGGCAGATCCACCTCCCCGTCACCTTCGGGACCCGCAACAACTACCGCACCGAGCTCATCGACTTCGACATCACCCGGATCGACATGCCATACAATGTCATCCTCGGGTACCCAGCCCTGGCCAAGTTCACGGCGGTGACTCATCCAGCTTACAACCTCTTGAAGATGCCAGGTAGCAGGGGTGTCCTCACGGTGGCAGGGGACACCAAAGATGCACTGCGGGCCCTCAAGCTCACCTTTAGGTCTGCGGCGTCCGTGCTGCCGAGCGAGAAAGGGGGCCCTGGGGCCCTAGGGGTAGCACCAGCCAAGAAGAAGCATCTGTTCTCCCAAGATTGAGCCGAAACGAAGCAAGTGCCAGTCGATGAAGATGGGGCGTCAGGTGCCACCTTCACTATAGGAGCTGGCCTCCCTCAGGATCAAGAGAAAATGTTGGTTGGCTTCTTGCGCGCCAACAAGGACGTGTTCGCATGGGAGCCCAAGGACCTGGTAGGGGTCCCAAGGGGGATAATCGAGCACCACCTGAAGGTATGCCCAAATGTGCGCCCAGTGAAGCAGAAGGCCCGTCGACAGTCCACCGAGAATCAGATGTTCATCGTCCAAGAAACCCGCAAGCTGCAGGATGCTGGGGTCATCAGAGAAGTACGATACCCGGAATGGCTGGCAAACCCAGTCTTCGTCCCCAATAAAGGAGGGAAGGAACGCATGTGTGTCGACTTCACCAACCGCAACAAGGCCTGCCCTCAGGATCCCTTCCCGCTCCCTCGCATCGACCAGATCATTGACTCCACTGTCGAGTGTGACCTGTTGTGATTTTTGGACGCTTTCTCGGGCTACCACCAGATCAAGATGGTTGTGCAAGATGTGGAGAAGACGACGCTCCTGACCCCCTGCGGGGTGTACTTTTATACCTGCATGCCTTTCGGGTTGCGCAATGCCGGGGCTACCTTCCAGCGGCTGATGCACATCGCCCTGGGTAGGAAACTCGGGAGAAATGCTGAGGCCTATGTTGATAACATAGTGGTGAAGTCTCGGGAGGCAAGGACCCTAATTGAGGATCTGTAGGAGATGTTTGCTTGCGCAAGGTGGACCTGCGGCTCAATCCCGAGAAGTGCGTGTTCGGAGTTCCCTCTGGCAAGCTGCTGGGTTTTCTAGTATCGCACAGAGGGATCGAGGCAAATCCAGAGAAGGTCAAGGTAATAAAAGACATGAGCCCTTCGTAGACGCTCAAGGAGATGCAGAAGCTGGCGGGCTACGTGACCTCACTGGGGCACTGCTACCTCTTGAGCACTGCGTTGGATTTCCTCGAAGAGGAGAGGATGATGCAGTAAAGTAGCATAAGTATTTCCCTTGGTTTTTGAGAACCAAGGTATCAATCCACTAGGAGATCACACACGAGTCCCTCATACCTGCACAAAATGATAGCTACTCGCAACCAACGCGATTAGGGGTTGTCAATCCCTTCACGGTCACTTATGAGAGTGAGATATGATGGAGATGATAAATAATATTTTTGGTATTTTTGATATAGAGATGCAAAGTGAAAAGTAAAAGGCAAAGTAAAAACAAAGCAAGTATTAAAGTAATGGAGATTGATATGATAAGAATAGACCCGGGGGGGCATAGGTTTCACTAGTGGCTTCTCTCAAGAGCATAAGTATTCTACGGTCGTGAACAAATTACTGTTGAGCAATTGATAGAATTGAGCATAGTTATGAGCAAGGTTGGAAAAAGCGGTAGGCGTAAGCGAGGCGGTTAGCCTTCGCCTTGTGCCTAGGCGGTGCCTAAGCGCCCTAGGCGCGACCTAGGCGGTAATATAATTTTTACTTGTAATGTATTTATGATTATTATATGGATGTTGATATTTGTTTAGGGCATATAAATAAGTAAATTACTATCTACTGCCATTGGAATATAACCCGTTTGGCATATCTGTGTAGTATGTGGCATGATTTCTTGCTTGTGTAGGCAATTCCTTGCTTGCCATGCCTAGATCTCCATTTATGCCCTAGGCGAGGCGTTTGGCTATTGCCTAGCGCCTAGGCGTGCCGAAGCACCTCCTAGGCATTGCCTTTTCCAACAGAGGTTATGAGTATATCTAGGTATGATCATGTGTATAGGCATCACGTCCGAGACAAGTAAACCGAAACGATTCTGCATCTACTACTATTACTCCACTCATCGACCGCTATCCAGCATGCATCTAGAGTATTAAGTTAAAAACAGAGTAACGACTTAAGCAAGATGACATGATGTAGAGGGATAAATTCATGCAATATGATAAAAACTGCATCTTGTTATCCTCGATGGCAACAATACAATACGTGCCTTGCTGCCCCTACTGTCACTGGGAAAGGACACCGCAAGATTGAATCCAAAGCTAAGCACTTCTCCCATTGCAAGAACTACCAATCTAGTTAGCCAAACCAAAGGATAATTCGAAGAGACTTGCAAAGATAACTCAATCATACATAAAAGAATTCAGAGAAGATTCAAATATTATTCATAGATAAGCTGGATCATAAACCCACACTTCATCGGTCTTAACAAACACACCGCAAAAAGAAGATTACATCGAATAGATCTCCACAAGAGAGGGGGAGAACATTGTATTGAGATCCAAAAAGAGAGAAGAAGCCATCTAGCTACTAACTATGGACCCGAAGGTCTGTAGTAAACTACTCACACTTCATCGGAGAGGCTATGGTGTTGATGTAGAAGCCCTCCATGGTGGATGCCCCCTCCGGCGGAGCTCCGGAACAGGCCCCAAGATGGGATCTCATGGATACAGAAGGTTGCGGCGGTGGAATTAGGTTTTTGGCTCCGTATTTGATTTGTCGGGGGTACGAAGGTATATATAGGAGGAAGGAGTACAACGGTGGAGCAACAGGGGGCCCACGAGGTAGGGGGCACGCCCAGGGGGGAGGGCGCGGCCCCACCCTCGTGACCGCCTTGGTTGTTCCTTGGAGCAGGGTCCATGTCTCGTGGATCACGTTCGGTGAGAAAGTCACGTTCCCGAAGGTTTCATTCCGTTTGGACTCCGTTTGATATTTTGTTTCATCGAAACACTGAAATAGGCAAAAAAACTACAATTCTGGGCTGGGCCTCCGGTTAATAGGTTAGTCCCAAAAATAATATAAAAGTGGAAAATAAAGCCCAATATAGTCCAAAACAGTAGATAAAGTAGCATGGAGCAATCAAAAATTATAGATACGTTGGAGACGTATCAAGCACTTCATCTCCAAGCTGGGGGAATGTGCCCTCCTGTTCTTCAAGCTGATGAAAAAGAAGGGGCCATTCGTGTGGACCCCTGAAGCTGACGCTGCCTTTCAAGACCTCAAGAGATACCTGACCAGCCCGCCAGTGATGGTGGCGCCGCGCCCTCTTGAGCCACTGGTACTCTATTTGGCAGCCACCCCTAACTCTGCCAGCGCTGCCCTGGGGACACTAAGGGAGGAATGCACGATCAAGGACCCTCGGCAGGGCGCTCGGCCGCCAAGCAAGGCACATCAACCTCAGGATGGTGCTCCTGGGGCCTCGGCTGATCCGACGGCTAACATTCCTCCCGAAGCTGAAACAGACCCCTCAGCTGGGGGGCTCCTGAGGCCGACACTCGCAAGGCCGCACTCGACGCAGCAGAAGATGGGACCCCTGAAGGCCCGTATCCCCAAGAAGCACAAGACCTCACCAACACCCCTTCCCTCATCGAGCACCCGGTCTACTTCGTCAGCACAATATTATGGGAGGCGCGGGTGCGCTACCCTATGCCTCAAAAGCTCTTACTTGCGCTCCTCGTCGCCTCCCGAAAGCTGCGCCACTAGTTCCAAGGCCACCCCATCAGGGTTGTTTCAGCCTACCCACTGGAGAGGGTGCTCCGGAGCCCTAATGTTGCTGGACGGGTTGCAGAGTGGAACATTGAGCTCCAGGCATTCCAGCTCGAGTTCAGCACCACCAGAGTCATCAAGGGTGCGTCCCTCGTGGATTTTGTGGCAGAGTGGACTGACGTCCCTGACCGCAGAATAAGCGAGGATCGCTCCCTCTTGCCTGGGGACGAGGCGCCAGACGGGTGGATTATGTACTTCGACAGTGCGTTCGCACGACAAGGCGCGGGAGCTAGGGCCATCCTCATCTCACCTGCCAAGGACAAGCTCTACTATGTGGTACAACTCTGTTTTTAGTAGGGCGAAAAGGTCTCCAACAACATCACAGAGTATGAAGGTTTGCTCACCGGCCTCAGGGTCGTGGCGGCGCTGGGGGTGAAGCGCCTCACCATCAAGGGTGACTCCTAGCTCCTCATCAACTTCTCCAACAAAGGGTACACACCCAAGGACGACCACATGGAGGCATACCTGGAAGAGGTACGCAAGATGGAGAAACGGTTCTTGGGCTTGGAACTGCAGCACATGCCACGAGGAACGAACAAGGAGGCGGACGACATCGCCAAGAGAGCATCCTAGAGGCTCCCTCAGGAGCCAGGGGTGTTTGAGGAACGGCTCTTCAAGCCGTCAGCATCTCCCCCTACCACGACACCAGCACCGCCTCAGGAGAATCTACCCCAAGCACTAGCAACCGGCGCCCTATAATGTGGCCCTCCCTTAGGGGCTCGCCTGCTCCTCGAGCTCGAGCCTCAGGAGGGGTGCTGGACCGAGGAGTTCAAGACGTACCTACTTTAGGGGACCCTTTCGGAGAAGGAGGAGGATGCCGAGCGCGTGGCTCGTCAGGCCACTGCGTACTGCGTCTGTGGCGGTGATATTAAAGAAGGGGCACTACTTTGTACCCCTTACCAAGTGCATGGGCAGTCGGAGCCGCGCGGCCACAACCACGCTAAGCAGGGCAAGGGGAAAGGGCTTAAATCCGCAGAACAATCGACACAGTGCCAAGACCAGAGTACCAAGAGGGCAAGGCGATTCTCCCCTGCAAGAGCCTTACCGGGGCAGCTTCCATGGCCCCGACAAGAGTCTTGCCGGGGCAACTTGCCCAGCCCCACGCTAGCAGAACGCGCCACCCTCGAGCCCAAGGTTCCCAACTTCATTGGAACCAGGGCTCGGGAGGCACTTCTGTAGTGGCATGTAGATCTTTGTGAAGACAAGAGACGCTCCAAATCAGAGGAGGAACAGAAGGCAATGAACCTTGGCAAGATCTTTGCCAAGGAAGTTGTCAGGACCCCGATTCTATGCCACACCGATCTAGCATGTAACACCTCATATCACTTTGCGGCCTCACGCACGGTATTCCCACGGGTGTCGCCTTACCATGCCCGGGACCGTTTGCGCCTTTTGGCACACGTATATGATAGTGTCGCTAGCATCCATATGACAAAGAACCCGGGCTGACATGGCTAGTCGTGAACCCAAAGTGGCACTAACTTACAGGGACAGGCATACATGACCCAGCAACGAACGTGTCGGTCATCAGCGAGTGAATCCGGGCTGTAGCAACTGGGCTAGCAGGACTCCGGTAAACCGGGCTGTAGCAGGCTAACAGGACTCCGGTAGACACCGCGTGACATTTCCCCGAAGAGACAGACACAGGAACGAAGAAGGACACATGCCGGCCAGCCTAAGTGTTCCGGAGCAGTAGCAAGCTACCAGGGCTCAGTGGAAGCACTAGGAGACATTTCCCGGTAAGAGAGGCTACTAAGGATAAACAACTAGATAGTCAGATCCCACACATAGCATTACACATTACACGTACGCATAACATGCAAGTATGTGCTGTACAACATGGCATCACAGCATAACTCAATAACTCATATAGATAAGGCTCAAAGAACCATCATAGCATTTATTGCAAACAGGGGTCACAGGACCCATCATACAGAGCATACAAGCAACAAGCGGAAGCATTATATGTCTGGGTACAGACATCTACAAATGAAAAAGGCTGAAGAGCCTGACTATCTACAACATCCGATCAAGATCGTAGCTGAGGTACAAGCTACTCGTCGAAGTCCACGAGAACACTAGTAAGACCGAAGTCTTCACTACAAAAACATGAATAAAGCAACATGAGTACAAAGGTACTCAGCAAGACTTACATCAGATCCTATCATACATGCATTTGTATCAAGAGGGTAATGTGGGGTTTAGTTGCAGCAAGCCAGCTTTGACTCTGTGGCTATCCTGTTCTACGACTACCAGAAACTCTTGAGGTGATATGGCGCACACGAGTCCACTAATCACCACACAATACACTACTATGGATTCATCCCCATCTCCCTACGAGAAGGCCATCCATAGCACTCACACTTGTCTTGAGCATTTTAGAGTATCCACTTCAAGTTGTCTATGTACCATGTAAGCATCCAAGAAGTCCATAACCGCGGACCCGGCTATTCGAATAGATCATGTTAACCCTGCAGGGGTGTACTTCTTCACACACGCTCTCGCCACTTACCGCCATGTACACGTCATGTATCTCAGCAACCTTCAAGCGGAAGCCTGGCGAGGGTGTCGGCCACGACCTGACTAACCACACAAGACTCTAGCCCAGGTTTATCGCCTATTCGGGTTCCATCCGCAAGGAGATCCGGCCGGGGTGTCACTCACGCCCCAAACGATGTGTGCAGGGTTCCCGAGCCCACCATCCGGGTGCCACTCGGTACACCAGGCCACGTGTGCCTAGTCTGTCCCAAGCCCACCCTGCCGGGTGCCACTTGGTAGAAAAATAGCACTACCTACAAACACCAGAAACTAGTTGCGACTCCTGGACAGAGATCAAGTCGGTTAATAAGTCGAGAGGGGCACTTAAGCATTCCAATGTGTGGTAGTAGCTAATCATTGGACAACATACACAGAACTCAGTGCTTAAGGACGGTTCCAGTGAGACAACCCACCATGTACTCCTACATGGCCTCTCACTGCTACCTTTACCAAATCGTGTTCACACACTTCACTCTCAGCATCAGAACATAGGACTGCACTGCAATTCATTCCCAATGAATCAGACCTGACACACTCTAAGCAATAGCAGGCATAGCATGGTAGGAACACAACATGGCTTAATCAACTCCTACACATGCTAGTGGGTTTCAACTATTTACTGTGGCAATGACAGGTCATGCAGAGGAATAGGTTCAACTACCGCAGCACAAAGTAGCAGATGAATCGTTGTTGTCCTAATGCAATAACTGAGAGCAGGAGCGAGAGAGTAGGATTGTATCGGAATGAACAAGGGGGTTTGCTTGCCTGGTAGATCAACAAGAGGAGGCACTGCTTCACAGACAGGTACTCTGGAACGGACTCCGGAGCAGGACCTATCGAGAAGGAACAGTGTCGGCAATCAATACACAAACATATGCAACAATATGATGCATGAACATGGCATGTAGATGTGATGTTGTTGAGCTAATGCAACTAGTATTCAAATTGAATGAAGTCCATTTGAACCAAAGATTCAAATGCAACTCCAAGTTAAGCTCTTATATATGCCATTTACATGTTTTCACTCATACAGCATGTATAAGTTGGTTTGTCATGCATGAAACTAGTACAGATGGAAAGATTGCATTTTTCTGATAATTTTTCATATATAAATTATTTCAATCTGAGCTACGGTTGAATTTCTATGATTTTTTGAAGTTTGAAACATTTTCTGGAATTTCCTGATTTAATTTAAATCCAGAAAATGAATAACTGCGTCAGCATTGGGTAAGCATGACGTCAGCAGGTCAACTGCGGCTGGCTAGGGTCAAACCTGACGTGTGAGGGCCACACGTCAGTGACACGGGTTAGACAGGGGGGTTAGTTTAGCTTAATTAAAGATTAGGGGGCACTTGGGCCCACATGTCAGCGTCAGGGGTTAGTTTAATTGGTGATTAGGCTAATCACCTGACGGCGGGGTCCACCTGTCAGGCCGGCGAGGTCAAAGCGGTCAAACCCGCCGGCGTTTAGCCGCCGGCGAGGCCGAACGGGGTGGAGGGGCTCGGGACCACGTCTCCAACGACCAAAAGGCCCGCGGAGACCATCTGCGAGGAGCCCAGGCTCGCGCGCATCCAATGGGACACGGGGGAGACCGTGGGGGTGCTGGAGCTCGCCGGAGCGGAGCTCGGGGCGGCGGCCGGAGTTCGGCCATCGGGGATTTTGATGTTGCGGAGCACGGGGGAGGCTGCGAGCGGGTCCGCGTGACTCGCCAGAGTGCACTGAGTGCAACGGCGGGCTCGGCTGCGAGCTTTAGCGGCTGTGGCCACGACGGCGAGGAGCGGCGGCAGCGATGGCTTCGACCATGGTGGAAACGATGGCTACGACGCGGGAACAAGGGGGAGAAGAGAGGGGAAACGGGGAGATGCTCATGGTGGTCTCGATGGCGTCGTGCGCGAGCTCGGGGAAGGGTTGGAGTGGCCGGAATGTCGTCGGTGATCTCGGGCGGCCGGAGGCGAAGACGATGTTGGTGGCGGCGATGCAGAGCGTCCGGCGTCGCGTGACTCGGTGGAGAGGACGAGGGAGTCGCGGAGATGCTCGTGGACTCGTCGAAGAGGCGAGGCCGTGGCGTTGGGCGCGGCAACAGCAAGCGGCGGCGACGGGCGCGTTCGGTGGTGCTCGCGGGAGAGAGACCAGGGGAGGGGGAGGAATGAGAGAGAGGGAGAGAGGTGCGGGGCGTCGCGTGGCGTCGCGTGGGTCATCCAGAGCGACGAGGGGGAAGCAGGAGGTGGCCGGGCGCGTGGCCGCGGCCGGCTGTGGCGCGGGCACGTAGCTGCTTGGGCGAGGGGGAGGAAGACGACAGAGGAGGAGGCGGGCTGGGCTGCTGCTGGGCTGCACAGTAACGGGCTACACAGGGAGGTAAGCTCTAGGTAGGTTCCCTTTTCCTATTTGTTTCTCTTTTCTATTTTTCTGACATTTGTTTGGTTTAATAAAAATACTAAACCATTTTATTTTCTTATGCCAATTTTTATAGAAGCTAGTTATATTATTCCAGAGCTCCTTAATAAATGGCATAATGTTTGGACATATATATTATATATAACAAATATATATCCAATGCAAATAATTATGCATTCATTCCAAATGCCCAAAATAAATACTTATGAGCTCCTAAAAATATTGGTTTGATTTTTATCTCTGTCCAATATTTTCAGAGAGCAACATGAGCATTTTCTTGGACCTTTTTGGAGAAATTTTTATCTAGGTCATTTCCAGAAATGATTTTGAGGGTTTCACAAATCCTCATTTCAAATTTAAATGGAATTTAAACATGATGCACAAATGACTAGCTAGTCTAGGTCATACCAGAACTAGGGATGTGACAGAAGTGCACAAGGCCTCCGGCAACATCCCTGCCGGGGACGACTACGACGTCGCGGCAAGACCCTTGTCGGGGCCCCGGCAAGGCCCTTGCCGAGGACGTTTGTGACATCTACGACTAGGCCCGCGCCTGCCATGATCCCGCCCCCACTCCCCATGCAGCTGCCAGCCCACCAGCTAGGGAGGCGCCTGCATGTCGACGTGAGGCTTTCGAGCCAACTCAGCGCATGCCAACATGGTGGCATGCAAATCTTCGTGAAGACTTCTCCACCGCACCACCTCAGCTACCTGCTAGCCTACATGGCACCATGCGCCTTGCTGGCTCGGACGCGTGTCGACGCAGGGTGGAGCAGCGACGGACGGGACGTAGGTTCGTATTTAATGCACCTTGTATTGTATGACTAGAGATAGACTTAACTACAGTACCCCAATGCCACCTCCTGTGTGCCACTGTGGCGATCCCCTTGCCTATAAAAGGAGGCCCAAGGCATCTAGGAGAAGGATTCGGACCCTTGGACAAGTTACACTCATTGTAGCTAGCTCAACAACAACAAGAACACTCAAATAGATATTCTAGGCAGGAGTAGGGTGTTACGCACGTCGCGGCCTGAACCTGGGTAAACACCCTGTGTGATCTGAATTGGCCTCCGATCCTGCTCTCCCCTCAACACCGCACCCTGCAACCATAGCAGGGATCCTGTTTTGATCCCATAGGTGTCATTTCCACCGACATCTTTGGCGCGCCAGGTAGGGGGCCTTGTTTGTTGAGAGAATCTGGTTCGGGAGTTAGTTTAGCAGTTCTTCGTCACCATGGCTCCCAAGAAGAAGACGACAATGGCGATCGGCTCATCAGGAGCCGGACCGCCTGTACCAGTGCAGGCGGGGAGTGGACCCATCGCGGACAGGACCCGGGGCGCGCCCCACGAATACCCGCATCGCTCTAGCAGCCAGGCCATGGCGAGCGGCGCCGCTCGCGAACAGAGCGATGAGTCGCGCATCACCAGGTCCAGAGATGGAGTTGTGCCCCCCGCAGGCGGCGTGGGGCCCTCCACAGCCGTCGCTGTACCACCAGCTGGTGGCAAGGCGACCTCCAAGGCGCCCATGTCGGCACCCACCGTGCGCTACTCTCAAGTTGCGCGTGACGAGCAACATCGCCACATTGAGGATCCCGGCCGCCGCCGTGGGAAGAGCCCCGTTCACCATTCGCGGGGCGAAGAAGGCCAGCACACACGCCGGAGCGCTGGCGGGAATGGCACACAGCCGCAGGACCGTGATAGAGCTCCCTTTGACGTGGTCAGAGGTCGGAACGCGTCACGATCCATGCAGCTTTTGCCACCACCCATGCCAGCAGAAGCTTTGGCGCGCGTGCAACTGCTCCTTGATTTACCTCCTATTGCGGAGAAGCTCGACGAGTGGAGAGCCACCGTCCGGAGTCTCGTCGGCATCGCCAATAGGGACGAGCCACAACCAGCGATGCCCATGGACCGGCGCTCCATAGGGCCACCACATCCCAGCAGAGCAGGGGCCGGGGGAGATGCTGCCACGATGCACTATCCTCCCCCGCACCAGCCACCGCAAGCGCCGGTCCGTCGTGGTGACGCTCGTGACAATATGTCGGTAGCGTCATCCGACCCACGGACCCACCACGATCAACGCCAAGTTCTTCAGGAGCGAGCTCGTGAAGATGCTCGGACCACTATCAAGCGCCGGCGCAATGCGCGCCACCAATCGGACAGGCGGGCGGGACCCGTAGTGGACCTCCTGACTTCGGGAGGCTATGGTAGCCTACCTTACGAGGTGGGTTGCCCGGCCTTTACCCGTGAGTTGCGGCAGTTCCAGTGGTCCTCCCACCGCACGTTCAAGCCCGACGTGGGCGAGAAGTACAACGGCAAGACTCACCCGTCGGAGTTCCTCAGCATCTACACCATCGCGATGCAGGCCGCTGGGGCGCGCGACGACAAGTTTGCGTCTTGCTCCTAGGCTACCGTCTAGTTTGCGTCTAGTTAGAGGTCGAGTTTGCGTCTCTTTGTTCCTCTCCGTCCTTTTTGGTCCACAGGATACATGAGAAAATCTTCTTAGCCATATGGAGATGAGGAAAACAAGCTAGCGCTCCGACCCCGGCAGGCTAGGGTTGCCGGCGGCTGAGGACATAAGGGTCCAACCCCGGCAAGCCAACGCTGCCTGGGGGACCGCAGATCCAGATAAGTTTTTCATCCCCTATCTTGCATTCCCATATGAAACTAGGGGCATATGAAGCCTCGTCTTGCTCCTAGGCTACCGTGCTCCTTTTTTCCTGTACCAAAGAAATTATTTCTTAGGGCAGAATCTGGTTGTAGCTGCGGCAGCAAGGTAACAGGCGTAGGGCCTAACTTTATTTCATCACTGCCTCCGCTGAAAACCTGAGTGCAGCTGAACGAAGTAAGGGAGCGACAAGGCCTGTTGCCGGGAGACTTTGTTTATACAGAAAATAACAAGGGCTCGTTCCTTGGTATGGGCATGGCTCACACACAAAGGACCCGACAAGCGCCCCTTTTTTCATTAATACGCCCCATACAGGTACAAATCATACGGAATGTATACATGAGCAAGGGGATTGCAGGTTTTATATCTAACTAAGGCCCGTAGGCTTACAAGCTGAAAAAAATATAAGGTGCCCGTAATCCCCTTCTTGTCCCTCTCCTCAGGAAATGCGGCAAGAGAGTGGGAAGGGCAGAAGGAGCGCCTAGGCGAGGTACGAGTAGCAGAAGGCGCGAAGAGAACATGATGACGGTCGCCTAGGAGAGGGCTGGCGGTGATGGCGCCGGAGGAAGAACTGGAAGATGAGGCAGCGGTCCATCAATACGCTATGAAGGCGTCGGTGCTAACGTACTCCGACTTGACGGCCCACCACCCGCCTTCTTCACTTCTCAGGCCTCCCCACGCCAGCCGCCCAAGGAGGCGACCCCGAGAAGTTCAAGGAGCCGGCGACACGGATGATGGGGTCGCCGGTGCTGCCCCGGAGCGGCGCGCTCGACGCATAGTCAGATCCGTCGTCCCGCCGCCCACTACCTTCGTCGTCGCTGCCGCTGTCCTCCTCGTCACTCTCGCTCGAGGAAGAATCTTCATCGTCGGAGGAGCTCTCCACGCAGCACTTTAGGCGAGTCCCAAGGTCTCCAAAGACGTTTACGGAGAGCGGCCCGTTCTCCATCAACTTGAAGTAGAGAATGAGCCCCGGCATCAGGCTATGGATGCGGGCGAAGGTCTTCCACCCACGGTGAAGATACATGACGTGGGGGGCTGGGAAGTCGACATCGGCCCATGTGCCGTTATTCCCGCAACCCCTCATGTGCAGCCTCAGTGCCTGTGGTGGGTCTAGTTCCATCTCCCGAGCAAACGGAGTCGGGAGACGAAGACGAGGGTGCGCCGGCGGGCGCAACCTGATGAAGAACTCGTAAGGGTTGTCCCCGACGTGGCCCTCCATTGGGGGAAGGTCCGCTGGCGGAGGCGAGGCCGATGCGCTTCCCCATCCTCCTCTTCGCCGAGCACCGCGGCGGCCTTGGCCTCTCCCCCTCCCCCTTCCCCTCATGGTCGGCTCCACCACCACAGGCTCTTGGGGAGGGGTGATGCATTGTCGAGCAGAGACCCTCGCCGCCACTGATGAAGCATCAGCGCGGCCTCTCGCCATGATAGAAGAGAGGAAGGAGCAGAGATGGGGAGAGGCAGATGGTGAAGAACTGAGAGGCGTTGTTCCTCCCGCTCCCCTCTTTATAAAGGGGCAGGCGCAGGGCTCGGCCGCCCCTTTCGGCCAATCTAGCTCATTAAGGTGACAGCGTGCGAAGCCGTCGACCGCCCTCCCCGCCCAATTGAAGGCGCGTGGGTATCAACCCATGTGTGCATGTCTTCCTGTATTCCGCGCACCTATCACTCGCCCTGCACTGTGCATGCGGCGTATGTGGCACGAGGGACAGGCGTAATGGGACGCGTGGAGCGACGGTTCCCAGGTACGAAAAGTAAATGAGCAGCAGCCCTGCGGTCTCAAAGAGACACGCACACCGCCTCCTTACTGTTCGCCGCAAATGACGCCAGCATGCTTCGATCACTCGCGCGTGCAACCCCCACGTCACGCATTCAACGCAGGTCGTGGGGAAGCGCAGTGGGCGAAAAGTTACTGCGGTAAAAACCGCCCTGCCTGCCCGCGCACTATTTTTGGGCCTAGCCCAACAAACGCGCCGTGCTTATGTGTGGCCCAGGCCGGGGGGGCTCCTGTTGGTGTACTAAAGAAGGGGCACTACTTTGTACCCCTTACCAAGTGCACGGGCAGTCGGAGCCGCGCGACCACTGCCACGCTAAGTAGGGCAAGGGGAAAGGGGTTAAAGCCGCAGAACAATCGACACAGCGCCAAGACCAGAGTACCAAGAGGGCAAGGCGATTCTCCCCGGCAAGAGCCTTGCGGGGGCAGCTTCTGTGGCCCCGACAAGAGTCTTGCTGGGGAAACTTGCCCAGCTCCACGCACTCAGAACGCGCCACCCTTGTGCCCAAGGTTCCCAACTTCATTGGAACCAGGGCTCGGGAGGCACCTCTGTAGTGGCATGCAGATCTTTGTGGAGACAAGAGACACTCCAAATAAGAGGAGGAACAGAAGGCAGTGAACCTCGGCAAGATCCTTGCCAAGGAAGTGCACAAGGCCTCCGGCAACATCCTTGCCAGTGACGACTACAACGCTGCGGCAAGACCCTTGCCGGGGCCCCGGCAAGGCCCTTGCTGAGGACGTCTGTGACATCTACGACTAGGCCCGTGCCCGCCACGATCCTGCCCCCACTCCCCATGCAGCTGCCAGCCCACTAGCTAGGCAGGTGCTTGCATGTCGATGTGAGGCTTTCAAGCCAACTTAGCGCATGCCAACATGGTGGCATGCAAATCTTCGTGAAGACTTCTCCACCGCACCACCTCAGCTGCCTGCTAGCCTACATGGCACCATGTGCCTTGCTGGGTCGGACGCATGTCGAAGCAGGGTGGAGCGGTGATGGACGGGATGTTGGTTCGCATTTAATGCACATTGTCTTGTATGACTAGAGATAGACTTAACTACAGTACACCGATGCCACCTCCTGTGTGCCACTGTGGCAATCCCCTTGCCTATAAAAGGAGGCCCAAGGCATCCAGGAGAAGGATTCAGACCCTTGGACAAGTTACAGTCATTGTAGCTAGCTCAAGAATAACAAGAACACTCAAATAGAGATTCTAGGCAGGAGTAGGGTGTTATGCACATTGCGGCCCGAACCTGGGTAAACGCCCTGTGTACTCTGAATAGGCCTCTGGTCCTACTCCCCTCTCAACCCCACGCCCCGCAACCATAGCAGGGATCCCGTTTTGATCCTAGAGGTGTCGTTTCCACCGACAGGTGAGTTGTACCACAAGAGGCCCAATGACGTTTCGCTATGATGCATCTCCAAGGAGCAGGGCCTTGAGCTGCTAGCGGACATACATGGTGGGGATTGCGGACATCACTCCTCATCATGCACCATTGTGGGCAAGGTGTTCCGCAGTTGCTTCTATTGGCCCACTGCACTCAAGGACGCCATTGAGCTGGTGCGCTCCTGCGAAGCATGGCAGTTCCATGCAAGCAAATCCACCAGCCTGTGCAGGGCCTCCAGACTATTCCAGACTATCCTGCTCACATGGCCGTTCGCGGTATGGGGGCTGGACATCTTGGGGCCATTTCATCGAGCGCCAGGGGGCTACCTCTACCTTTACATCGCCATCGACAAGTTCACCAAGTGGGCGGAGGTAGAAGCCGTCCGCACCATCCCAGCTGGATCAGCCGTCAAGTTCATCCAGGGCCTTGTGAGCCGATTTGGGGTCCCTAACCGCATCATCACCGATAATGGCTCGTAGTTCACTAGCACCTTTTCAAAAAATATTGTGCTAACCTTGGAAGGCAGATATGCTACGCCTTAGTGGCGCACCCCAGGAGCAACGGCCAGGCCGAGTGGGCCAACGCCGAGGTCCTGAGGGGCCTCAAGGCAAGGACCTTCAAGAAGAAGCTCGAGGCCTGCGGCAGGGGTTGGCTCGACGAGCCCCAGTCCGTGTGGTGGTCCATCCACACCACCGCGACCAAGCTAACGGGAGGGATGCCATTCTTCCTCGTCTACGGAGATGAAGCAGTTCTCCCACACGAGGTCAAGCATCTCTCCACGTGGGTCCTAGCGTTTTACAAGGCACATCAGGACGCCACGCGGGATATGGATCTCGTGCTAGGGAAGGAAGGCCACTGTCAAGCCTCGCTCCGAGCAGCAAGGTACCGGCAGGTGCTGCGGCGGTACCACTACCGCAGTGTTCGCTCCAGGACATTGGAGGTAGGCGACCCCATCCTGAGGTGAGTGCTCTCTAGGTAGGGGCAGCACAAGATCTCTCCCATGTGGGAGGGCATTTTTAGGATTGCCCAGGTCTCCAGGCCTGGCGCCGCGGGCTTGGAGACACAGGATGGGGTCCCCATCCAGAACGTCTGGAACATCCAGCACCTCCGGAAGTTCTACCCATGAAGCCAGGCTCCGGCCTGTGAAGGTCTCCGCTCGTGACACTCTCACATAATAATGAGTGGGGATGTACACGCCCCGGAGTCTCCTGAGAGCCGCCCTAGGGCCTCACGGGGCTCCCTCCCACGTCTTAGTGGAAACACTTAGCTCCGCGCTGGTGAGAAGACTAGATTAGGTGCCGTACGCGGCTGTTCATTTGCTTTCCGAAGTTGCTCGAAATCTTTTAGTGATCTTTAGTGGAGTTGGTGCTTTCGTTTTTTGTTTCGCCAAGTTGGATTTTTCTCCTCCTGTTTGGTTCGTTCTTAGCCTGGGGGCCGGGAAGGTGCGGCAGTTGCCCATCGCTCTTCCTCGCGCGCTTCGTGTGTGGGGGCTAGGCAGGTGTGTGCGCACGGGCCTGCCCTCGCATGGCACACCGTGCCGAACCCCATTGCCCCAGTGCTTCGGCTTTATCCTCGCGAGCAGCCCTCGATCAAGCTCACAGGCACCAACACCCCCTCATGTATGTGCCCCTCGGGCAGCGCGATGCGGTGCATTAAGCCACAGCTAACCTATGACAGGGGGCTCGCACAAAAAGGAACGAGGTGCTAGACAAGCTTTCTTTTTCTCTAAACAGCTCAGCAGTGGGTCTACAACACCTCCCAAGGCCTGAAGCGCCTCCCGAGTCGCCAGGAATGGGGCTCCACCAGATGCCAAGTGTCGGTGTCAAAACCGGTGGATCTCGGGTAGGGGGCCCCTAAGTGTGCGTCTAGGTGGATGGTAACAGGAGACAAGGGACACGATGTTTTACCCAGGCTCGGGCCCTCTTGATGGAGGTAAAACCCTACGTCCTGCTTGATTAATATTGATGATGTGTGTTACAAGAGTAGATCTACCACGAGATCAAGGAGGCTAAACCCTAGAAGCTAGCCTATGGTATGATTGTTGTTCGTCCTACGGACTAAAGCCATCCGGTTTATATAGACACCGGAGAGGGCTAGGGTTACACTGAGTCGGTTACAAGGAAAGTCCCATCCGGACACGGGACGAAGTCTTCAATCTTGTATCTTCATAGTCTTGGAGTCCGGCCGATGATGATAGTTCGGCTATCCGGACACCCCCTAGTCCAAGACTCCCTCAGTAGCCCCTGAACCAGGCTTCAATGACAACGAGTCCGGCGCGCATATTGTCTTCGGCATTGCAAGGCGGGTTCCTCCTCCGAATAATTTATGGAAGATTGTGAACACCGGGATAGTGTCCGGCTCTGCAAAATAAATTCCATGCACCACCGTAGAGAAAATAATATTTACACAAGTTCGATCTGCCGACGTATTTGGTGGCTTGACATCACACCACTACCAAGCCTTTACTTGAATCGTTTTTATTGTACCACCTCAGCGTGTTTAGCGAAGCGGTTTCCTTGGACCGTCTTGTCGAAGCAGAGATCGTGCTCCCCTTATTCCGGGATTCCCATCAATACGGACGTGGGTAACCCAACCGCGCCATTAATTGCGGCGCTTGGGAGATAAGCGAGTTTTATCAAGCTGGTGGGGATGCATGTTTCCGTCCGCCCATATAAGGGGATAAAGATCCAACCCTTTTACCTGCGCCTTCTTCCTCCTTGCCTTATCCATCTTTGCGAACTCGAGCTCCAGCGCCCAAGTCCGCACATCTCACCTCAACCTTCTCCAATTATGTCCGGAGCGGGAGGCAAGTGGATGGCCTCCTCTGTCACGGAGGGGCACATCCAGAAGCTGCGCAGCGCCGGATATTTGTCCAGCAACATCGCGCATCGGCTCCCCGACGCGGGAGAGCTCATCCCCACCCCCAGGCCCCATGAGAGGGTAGTATTTCTTCCCCATTTCCTCTGCGGACTGGGCTTCCCACTCCACCCCTTTGTCCGGGGGCTCATGTTTTACTACAGCCTGGATTTCCATGATCTGGCCCCGAATTTCATCCTCAATATCTCGGCATTTATCGTCGTGTGTGAGGCCTACCTCTACATCCAGCCCCACTTCGGCTTGTGGCTCAAGACCTTCAGTGTCAAGCCGAAGGTTGTGAAGGGCAGCCAAGCGGAGTGCGGAGGCGGCGGCCCCCGAATTCAGATCTGGCATCCCCACACGGCTCACCTCCTGGAAAGAGAGCGGCCGGATTTGGGGTGATTCGGAGGAGCTGACCGGACTCCAAGCCTGCATCAAAAAGCTAGTGGACAAGAAGCTCAAGCTTGTCAATGTAGTCCAGGTCATGCTCATCCGCCGGATTCTCCCGTGCCAACGACGGGGCTTCAACATGTGGGAGTTCGATCCGGCGCAGCACCAGACTTTGAGCGGGCTTTTCGACACTACGTACGAAGATGTCTGGAAGGTGCTGTTCAAGGGCGCCGAGGCTCCCGCATCCGCTACCGAAGATCGCGGATTCAGCTCGCAGCGTCCAGCTGACGAGGTATGTGATTTTATCCTTTACGGGATGCTGGTTTTCCATAGTTTGACTCTATGCGGGATCTAAACTCCCTTTCCTTTGACAGGGCTGGCTGGCGAAGGCCGAGCAGACTACCTGTCCGGCCCCATTGCCAGAGGACCCAGCGGACGCCCGCCTAACAGGGCTGCTGGCTCCGGCACCCCACGTGGTGCCGGAGAAGAAGGCCAAGAAGAAGGCCACGGGGAATCAGAAGAGTTCCCGTTTTCAGGTGCTATCGGATGATGACTCCGAGGCAGACTCCTCTCACAAAGGTGAGGAGGAGAAGAAGAAAGCCTCTCCCCCAGCGGGGGGAGGGAGGAAAAGGAAGGCCTCCCCAACGAGGGTGGCCGAAGGGTCCAAGAAGGGAAAAACTCTTTCCCCGGACTGCTCTGCCAACGCCAGCGATGACGAAGAGGACTGGCCTCCAAGGGCCAAGCCCCTGGCGAGATCGTGAGTATCCGGACTCCCGAATAACTTCATGGTTTTTTCTTTTTGCCACATAGTGTCCTTTTAATGCCGCATACAACCCTGCAGTCCGCCCAAGGATGATCTTCCCACTTCGTCGAGCGGGTCCTTAGGTGCGTCGGATATGGATTCTCTTCCGACCGCCTCCACCCCCCGTGATGCGGACAATGCCGAGGTGGGATCCCGGGAAGGTACCCGCCAGGAGGAGGAGGCCCCGGAGGTGTCGCAGGACAACCTCCCGGACTTTGCACCGGACTCGGCCCCGGAACCCATAGTGGCTCCGGAGTCCGGCGGGCGGCCCCTTCGCAAGAAGGGCAAGACCATGACGCCGGTAGCCTCCGTCCAACCGGAGGCGCCGGATAGCTTGCTGGAGGCGCTCAATGGCGCCTCCATCAAAGAGGAACACCGCACTGTTATGAGTGCGGTGATTCAGAAGGTGCAGCTCACCAAGAGCGGGCTGACCGAAGCCTGTAGCAGCCTTCTAACAGGCTTTGAGGTAAGAATTTTGATATATTTAAAATAGTACTGCATAGACAGTAGCCCCTGATGCTCGGTTCGGTGTTCGGAAAGAAAAGCCGGACCGAGGATCTAAAAAGATATACGCATGAGTCATAAAAAATATGTCAATATGGGGTTGCAGGCTGCGCTGCTGACCTTTGCCGCACTGACTGCGGAGGTCAATACTTTGAAGGAAAGCCTCGAGCGGTCCGAGAACGAGCTCGGCCGTGCCAAGAAGCACCTCGAGGACAAGGAAGGTGAGTAACACCTTATTAAAATTGTACCTTACAAAAAAGGATTTTGGTTGCAAAAAGAATGACAAGGATGACGTGGGTATTGCAGGGGCCACTAACGAGGTGGCTACCTTGAAGGAGGTGGTGGCCGCGGCCGAACGTAATGCGGCCGCGGAGCGCACCGAGCAAGAGAAGCAGGATGCGCGGGTGGCGGAGGTAGAGCAAGAGCTCCAGGATCTCGTGAAAAAACATGAGAGCCTGGAGCATGACTCGAAGACTCAAGAGTCTGAGCTTGCAACGGCTCTTGAGAGTGCCAAAGCCGCTAAGGCTGAAGCCTACAAGGCCCTCCAAGAAATCGAGGCATTGAAGAAAATAGCAGCGGGTAAGGCATTTTTCATGCAAAGTAAGCATGTGAGTGTTAATTACCTGTTGCTTACCCGAATTCGGAGCTCTCCAGGAGCGTTCGCAGATCTTCCTCGCAGCATGTACGATGCTGCCGCGTTCTACCGGGCCGAGGAGGGGAGCTCGACGGAGAAGGTCTTCTGGTCTCAGTATGCTGAGGCCGGACATCCGGTGCCCCTTAGCGACCAGCTGAAGCAGCTGGTCGAGCTCCACAAGGCGGCCGAACAGGCCATGAAGGGCCTCATAGTTCGGCTGTGGCCGAAGGAGGCCATGCCTGGGAGCTACTTTGGCCTGGTGTGGTGGCTGGTGGATGCGTGTCCATGGGTTGAAGTCATCAAGCACTCTGCCTGTATTGAAGGTGCCCGTCGGGCCCTTGCCCGCGCAGAGGTGCACTGGGGCAAGATGGATGCCCAGAAGCTTGTGACGGACGCGCCACCGCAGGGCAAGGAGCATCACACGCCCGAGATGTATTATAAGAGTGTGCTGAAGGGTGCCCGCACAATTGCGGGCGAGTGCTCCAAAGATGTAATATTTGAGTAGACTCGCATTTTAATATCCTGTGCGCTGAAAAACTTAGTTCATATGTGCTAAGCAACGCGTTTTAATTTAAAATATTACCTTCTGTGCGACTGTTTATCAAATCTGAGAGATGGCAAGTCGTCGGCTTTAGCCCCCATGCCACGAGTGCTGGGGTGTTCGGGATAAATTTGAGCACTCTTGTTCCCATATTTGGGTCCATCTAGGGAGGCGCTCAACACAACGAACAAGGCAACCGGACTTATAATGCTTGAACACTCTCACTTAGCCATAGCATTCTATAATTTTAAATTTCGGTAGAGCCCCTAGTCTTCGGAAGGACAAATTTGGGGCGCTATCCACGCCTGGGCCGGACAAAGCCGGCTCCTCGCTCTAAGCGGCATAAGTCTTTAGGGACTCGCAAAAAACCTCTCGAACAGCGACCGGCTCTCGCCTCATCATGACGGTCAGTTTTAGCTTTCTCCACTGAGGCGCTCGCCCAGCTCAACTGGGGCGCAATCGTAGTGGTTCTCCTAGTGCTACCTTAGCCGACAACGGAACGTAAGGTACCAAAACATGGGAGCCGGGCAAACCCAACTATTGACCCAAGACATGATTCGGAGTCGATGCATATAATGCTATAAGTTCGGGGTGCCGCACTTGTGAAAGTGTTCGGACTTATCACACCATGATGCGGGAAACATAAGCCCCTGGTGTATTTAGCCTTACCAAAATGTACAGATGCAACATGTCGTAAATGAACATATGTATAAGAAAGAAATGCAATTGGAAGCAAAAAGGTGCTGCATTACTTATTCAAGAAAAACTGCCGTAAATGCAGAACGATACAAATGGTGCGATAAGCAAGGGGTGGGACTATTAAACATGTCCCCCTCCAGGGGTAGGCTGCGGAATGGTGTATAAAACAGATTTAATGCTCGTAATGGAGACCACCTAGATATTCGTTGTAGCCTTTCTCCTTCCCTGGCTGTTGCATCGTGAGTTCGGCAGGTCTGCTGCCGGACAGGGCCTCTGACGAACGGAGTCCTGTGGGTAAAAATAATAAAAAAAGGAAAAAAAGAACGACACACTTGAGAGCCCCTGGTGTGGTTGAGCCGCATTCTGGGCCTATCGTGGTCGTGCCCCTCTCCCCATGCCCATGGTATCTTCAGAGCGTAATGGTGTACGCGAAGGACTTGTCTTGACGTTTTGCAGGGGCTGGGGTTGGGGCCGCACTGCTACGCGTGCTCGGAACGTGCCAGGTGGTCTTGTTGTAGGTTACTCCGGGCGCGTTTAGCCGTGTCCGGTCGCTTAACGGCCAGACTCGAGAATTGCCTTAAGAGGTTGCACTGTACTTCTGCCGTGAGAGCCGCTGTGTGGTCCTCCATTCGGAGAGAGCGTTCAGTGTTTCCGTTGACCGTGATGACTCCTCGAGGGCCTGGCATCTTGAGCTTGAGGTATGCGTAGTGCGGCACCGCGTTGAACTTTGCGAACGCGGTACGTCTGAGCAGAGCATGGTAGCCGCTGCGGAACGGAACTATGTCGAAGATTAACTCCTCGCTTCGGAAGTTACCCGGGGATCCGAAGACGACTTCCAATGTAACTGAGCCTGTACAATTGGCTTCTACACCTGGTATGACGCCTTTAAAGGTCGTCTTGGTAGGTTTAATCCTTGAGGGGTCTATGCCAATTTTCCGCACTGTATCCTGATAAAGCAGGTTCAGGCTGCTGCCGCCGTCCATCAGGACTCTGGTGAGGTGAAATCCATCAACGATTGGGTCTAAAACCAATGCGGCGAATCCGCCGTGGCGGATGCTGGTGGGGTGGTCCCTTCGGTCAAAAGTGATCGGGCAGGAGGACCATGGATTGAACTTCGGGGCAACTGGCTCCATCGCGTATACATCCCTGAGTGCACGCTTCCGCTCCCTTTTGGGTATGTGCGTTGCATATATCATGTTCACCGTCCGCACCTATGGGGGGAAACCCTTCTGTCCTCTATTGTTCGGCGGTCGGGTCTCTTCCTCGTCATCGCTATGCAGCCCCTTGTCATTGTTTTCGGCAATTAAGTTGCCTGCCTGCTTGAATACCCAACAGTCTCTATTGGTGTGGTTAGCTGGCTTTTCAGGGGTGCCGTGTATCTGGCACGAGCGGTCGAGTATTCGGTCCAAATTGGACGGACCCAGAGTAGTTCTTTTGAATGGCTTTTTCCGTTGACCGGGTTTAGAGCCTCTGAATCCGGCATTGACTGCCGTATGTTCACTATTATCGCTGTTAATGCGGCGTTTGTTTTTGTTGCAACGTGACCTGCCATTACGGTCCTTGATATCCGGACTGCCAGAATTTTTGCTGAGGTTGTTGCTGCGTGCTAGCCAGCTGTCCTCACCCGTGCAGAAGCAGGTCATGAGTGATGTGAGGGTTGCCATGGATTTCGGCTTTTCCTATCCCAGGTGCCGGGCAAGCCACTCGTCGCGGATGTTATGCTTGAAGGCCGCGAGGGCCTCCGCATCCGGACAGTCGACGATTTGGTTTTTCTTGGTCAAGAACCGTGTCCAGAATTGTCTGGCCGATTCATCTGGCTGCTGAATTATGTGGCTTAGGTCATCAGTGTCTGGTGGTTGCACATACGTGCCTTGGAAGTTATTGAGGAATGCGGCTTCCAGGTCTTCCCAACTCCCGGTCGACTCTGCTGGCAAGCTGTTAAGCCAATGCTGGGCTGGTCCTTTAAGCTTGAGTGGGAGATATTTGATGGCGTGAAGATCATCACCACAGGCCATGTGGATGTGAAGGAGATAGTCTTTGATCCAAACCGCGGGGTCTATTGTGCCATCGTAAGATTCAATATTCACGGATTTAAACCCTTCGGGGATTTGATGATCCATTACTTCATCTGTGAAGCATAGTGGGTGTGCGGCGCCTCTGTATTGGGCGATGTCACGACGGAGCTCAAAAGAGCTTTGTCTATTTTGTTCGGCCCGGCCGGACTTACTGTGTCCGGTGCGACGGTTGTCGTCACATATCATGGGGCGCCCACGCGATCCATAGATGATCTTGATTGTCTTGCCTTATCCTCCAATATATCTCGCAAGTCCGGAGCGTTCCCCTGTGGCCTTGTGCTTTTCGAGCGATGCCGGGGTACGGTTCGAGTGAAGGGCCTAGAGGCCTCTCTGTCGCGACCACGGGGTGGTCGGTCAGCCGTATTGTCTGCTGGTGATGCAAGTTCATATGCCTCCTCCTCTAATCGGGGGAGAAGCTTGCATTTAGGGTAGCTTTTGGAGGGGCGTTCGAGCTCATGCTCTTCGGCCGCGAGGACTTCAGTCCATCTGTCGGCTAGCAGATCTTGATCAGCTCTAAGCTGTTGCTGCTTTTTCTTGAGGCGGTTTGCCGTGGCCGTAAGCCTGCGTTTAAAACGCTCTTCTTCGACGGGATCCTCAGGCACGACGAATTCGTCGTCGTCGAGGCTTGCCTCGTCTCCGGAGGGAGGCATATAATCCTCTACCTGTTCTTCTGCCGCTCTCTCATGAGGGCTGGCGTCTCCGTCCTCCTGTGCTGAATCTTGCTGGAGTGGGTTGTCTTCGGCACTGTCTGGGGTGTTATTATCTCCGGTGCCGGAATCTTCATTCTTGCTGTGGTGAGATTTAGAGCAGCACTGCTGACGCTGACGCTTAGGCGGTTTCTTGGAGGGGTCATCCTCCGCTGTTCCTTCGCCGTTCCCATCCTTTGGGATATCCACCATGTATATGTCATATGATGAGGTGGCTTTCCAGTGCCCGGTAGGCACTGGTTCTTGGTCGTCTCCGGCATCGTCGTCCATACCGTCGATGTCTTCGGAGTCGTAGTCTAGCATGTCGGTTAGATCGTCGACAGTGGCTACCAAGTGGGTGGTGGGTGGGTTTGAATTTCTTCGTCGCCCGCATCCCAACCGTCCTAACCGCAGTCCGGCCAGGGCTCTCCTGATAACGAGAGATACTTTAGCGAACTCAAGATGTCGCCGAAAGGTGAGTGCTGAAAGATGTCCGCGGCGGTGAACTCCATGATCGGCGCCCAACCGGATTCGGTTGGAGGGGGCGCGGGAGGTTCGGCGTCCGGCAAGGAGTCCAGCACCTCGGAGTCACGAGTTTTATGAGGGACAAGGTTAGTGTTCGGCTCTATCGCCATAGAGGTTGCAGCCCCCGAGGCGGTGTCCAGCCAACCGTCCTCGATCTGCGCAGCCGACTCTGAATTGAAGATCGGAGCGGACTCAAGTGCGGCCTCCAGGGTACTGTCCGGCTGCAGAGCTAAATCATGCCCATCGTGACAGTGCGGCACGCTTGGCTGTGGCTCGAATCCATCGAAGATCAAGTCCCCACGGATGTCAGCCGTGAAGTTCAAACTTCCGAATCTGACCTGACGGCCGGGGGTGTAGATTTTGATCTGCTCCAGATGGCCAAGCGAGTTGGCCCGCAGTGCAAAGCCGCCGAATACGAAGATCTGTCCGGGGAGGAAGGTCTCACCCTGGACTGCGTCGCTGATGATGATCGAAGAAGCCTATTGGCGACGACACAGAGGAACTCTCAATGAAAGCACCAATGTCGGTGTCAAAACCGGTGGATCTCGGGTAGGGGGTCCCGAACTGTGCGTCTAGGCGGATGGTAACAGGAGACAAGGGACACGATGTTTTACCCAGGTTCGGGCCCTCTTGATGGAGGTAAAACCCTACGTCCTGCTTGATTAATATTGATGATGTGTGTTACAAGAGTAGATCTACCACGAGATCAAGGAGGCTAAACCCTAGAAGCTAGCCTATGGTATGATTGTTGTTCGTCATACGGACTAAAGCCATCCGGTTTATATAGACACCGGAGAGGGCTAGGGTTACACAGAGTTGGTTACAATGGTAGGAGATCTACATATCCGTATCGCCAAGCTTGCCCTCCACGCCAAGGAAAGTCCCATCCGGACACGGGACGAAGTCTTCAATCTTGTATCTTCATAGTCTTGGAGTCCGGCCGATGATGATAGTTCGGCTATCGGGACACCCCTTAGTCCAGGACTCCCTCACCAAGGGTCTCGCCCTCATGAGGAGGAAAGCCCCTACCAACGCGCCAAGCTAAGTTATTCTACCCTTGCCTACCCAGAGTACAGACATCATGGCACGGCATTAAGATAATAACCATCTTATAAGGGGCATAACTGCCATAGTTCATTACACATCCCAGCAGGGCACACTACTTTTTTCGAATTGCAGAAGAAAGGAAAGGCTAAAAAGAAATGACCCAAGGGCGTGCGGATCCAGCGCTGGCGCTGCGTCCTCAAGCAGCACCTCAAGGTGGCCCCGGCGCTCCACCAGTTCACCCGCAAGCGGCCCGAGGCCACGGTAGGTCTCAAGTCCATGTTCGGCAGCCTCGAGCTCATGCCAGGCTTCCCTCCAGCTTCACCGGAGCATGGCGGCAGGATGACCCACCGCCGCCCTCGATCTGAGCTCGACAATGTGGGGGCTGGTCGTAGCCTCCACTGCTCGAGCTCTCATCTGAGGAAGAGATGCCACTGCGGGAGCAGGAGTGGACGTCGCCAAGGCCAAGTTCACCCTCGTCGCCCTCGTCACCGCTGCCGTCTTCTGGGCAGCACCCCACGCGGCGGCCGTCCTCCCTGAACACCCTCACGAAGAGGGTTGCTAGGCCGTCGTATTTGAAGTGGAGGGTGCACCTCCCGCTCAGGCCTCGTGCGCGGGCGAATGCCTGCCAGCCACTGGTCAGGACCATACTGCCCGTGGCGGCGGCCTCAGTCCCCACCCACGAGGCCCTGCTACAGTAGCCGTCAGCCTGCAGCCAGAGGCCGTCGAGCCCTGAGGATGGCAACTCACCTGAAAAGAAGCGGGAGGTGCCGGCAGCTGCCTCCGACCACACCACAAACTCCGGGAGCATGTCTGTAACGCCCCGAGACCGACGCTCCAGAAGACTTCCAGCTATTCCGAGTTTCGCCGTGCGATGTATTTGTTTGTTGCATTCTTCTTAGCTTCATTTGCATTGCATCATGTCATCATGCCATCATATCATTAATTTTAAAACTCATCTAAATAAATTGTATGGATCTTCGATCCATTTAAATCAAGGGATATTCACATGGTGATTTATCTTTAAAACATATTCAAAGTCTCCTACTATTATTAGGGAGCTATAATAAAATTATTCCATTTATTAGGAATTAACCATAACCCACTTGCAATATATCCCATGCCGTTGTTATCTCAATTCTTGGTCTCCAACCTTGCCCATAATTTCCTTCATCATTTTCCGGAGCTCCACCAAAAATCTCAACATTTTTGGACACTTCTAAATCCTAGTCCTTGTTCAAACCATTTGAATTAAATTCAAATGACTTTGAATTTAATTCCTGCAATCTTGTCCACACCATTTTTCTTGGAACAAGCGCATATTTGCGAGTCCGGGAAAAATACCCTCCTGCTCAAGCTCCACCTCTAACATCCTTTTCTTTTCCTTCTCATGTCTGTTTTGTTTTTCATTTTTAGAGTGAGAGAGAGCCCACCAGGCCATCTAGGCCCATCCGCAGCCCAACTCCTCCATGGCCCAAGGCCCACCTCGCCCCAACCCTTAACCCTAGCGAGCATCTCCCCTCGTTCCCCCCTCTCTCTCGTTCCCCTGCTCGCGCCGCTAGAGAGGAGAAGAGCCCCGCTCCTCCCGATCCACCTCGCCCATGCCTCCCCGCCTATCTCCCGTGCGCCGCCACCCACAGGAGAAACACCTCATGCGCGACCCTGCTGCCAGCGTCCCTCGCGCCGCCACCTACTCGCTCGGCCCTCTCCGTCCTCGTCCCGATCAGGAGAGGCTCCCGAGCCGCTGCCGCCGCCCGGATCCATCGTCCCCGACCCCATGGCGCGCCTCCCCTGCTAGTGATGCCGCCCTCCTTCCTCATTTGTGCCGGCCCCGTCCATCCCGGCCCTGCCTCCATCTCGAGCGCCCTAGGGTCACGACCTCGCTCCTCCTCGACGACGTCCTTGCCGCCAAGCTCATCCGTCCTCCGTCCCCTGCGACCTCGCGTCGTCCCACTGCCCGAGCCGTCCTCTCCGGCCAACTCCGAGGCCCTGTCCTGGCGCCCGCGCCAAGATGCTGTCAGGTCCTGTGTCGTTGTTCAAGACCCTACCGCCTCCCGCGTCTCCTCGTCGGCGCCCAGACCCCAGCGAGCGTGCTGCTGCTCCCCTGATCGAATAGCTGCTTCCTGCTTCGCTCGCCAAGCCGCCCCTGCTTCATCCAGGAGCCCTGGCCTCCTTTGCTCCTGATCCCGATGCCCAGCGTCGCCCAAGTCTCGCATGTTGTCCCTGCAAGCCAAGACCACCTCAAGTTCGCCAAGTACCTCTATGGACGACCGAGACCCTGGTTTCGACAGGTTCCTCACGGCGACCCTGAACATCTACCGTATATGTACGACTTCAAACAGTGTACCATGACGAACATGTATGGCTACACGACGACCCGCCAAGACCCCGAACAACTACCGTCGCCGTGTACCACTACCGTCGACCCCGGAGACATCGGATGCGTCAAGTCCCTCTTCGAGACATGTACCACTACTTCCACTACTTCCACTACTTCCACTACCGTCGCCCCGAAGATGTTGGATTCGTCAAGTGCCTCTTCGAAACGAACGTGAACGACTACTTCCCTCGACGATTTTGAACCCCCCCGAAACGCACGCTTCGAAGGTATAACCCGAGATGACCGCGTTGAGATGCCCTTGCATGTATGAGATGTACCATATGTTTGCACCATGTCCGTTTGCTTCATGCATGTTCGTTCCTCGTTTCCCATGCCATTGACCCGTGGGAACCCGGTAGCCGGGATCACCCCACCATCTTGCATGACTCGCTCACGTCACACTTCCTTTTTGCACCGGTACCTCCATGAGTTACCGGGATCGGAATGTTGCCGTGGCACCATTTTCCTTTCACCGCTGTGGCACCTTTTTCCTTCCGCCATGGCGACAAATGCCTCGTATCATGCTCATGTTATCATTTTCATAAAATTGCATAAACCTTGATTATGTCATCCGCATCATGATACCAACATTTAAAATTTTTAAAATTGTTGTTTGCATTAAATTGCTAAATGTCATATGGGGATTTTCCGGAATTGTTGTTTGTTGTTTCCGACCTCATTTAAACCTGCATAAATACGTGGTTTGCTCATGCTTCACCTCTTGCCATGTTTAATAACATTTAATATTGTTGGGTAAATAAACGAGAGAGAACTAAATATTTGAATGTGGTGTTTCGTCAAGAGGCAACTCGTTGCATATTGAGCTCCACTTAACTTGTAGTATTGTTTGTTGCACTTTGCCATGCCATGCCTGTTTAAACCAGACATGCATCATACTTGTTTGTGCATCATGCCATGATTATGCTTGTGTGTTTATCATGTTGTTTGCTTCTTTCCGGTTTGCTTCTCTCGTTAGCTTCGGTTTCATTCCGGAGTTGTGAGGATTCGTTCGACTATGTTCGTTTGTCTTCTTCATGGACTCGTTCTTCTTCTTCCTTGCGGGATCTCAGGCAAGATGACCATTACCCTCGATATCACTTCTATCTTTGCTTGCCAGTTGCTCCGTTCTATTGCCATGCTGCGCTACCTATCACTTGTTTACCATGTCTCCCATATTGCCATGTCAGCCTCTAACCTTTTCACCCTTCCTAGCAAACCGTTGCTTGGCTATGTTATCGCTTTGCTCAGCCCCTCTTATAGCGTTGTTAGTTGCAGGAGAAGTTGAAGGTTGCTCCATGATGGACAGGATTATGTTGGGATATCACAATATTTCTTATTTAATTAATGCATCTATATACTTGGTAAAGGGTGGACGACTCGGCCTTATGCCTGGTGTTTTGTTCCACTCTTGCCGCCCTAGTTTCCATCATACCGGTGTTATATTCCTTGATTTTGCGTTCCTTACACGGTTGGGTGATTTATGGGACCCCCTTGACAGTTTGCTTTGAATAAAACTCCTCTAGCAAGGACCAACCTTGGTTTTACCATTTGCCTACCTAAGCCTTTTTCCCTTGGGTTCTGCAGACTCAAGGGTCATCTTTATTTTACCTCCCCCGGGCCAGTGCTCGTCGTGATTGTTGGTCCAACCTGTCAGCCGCCGGTGGCCACCAGGGGCAACTCTGGGCTGGTCTACCGGAAGTTTGGACAATCCGGTGTGCCCTGAGAACGAGATATGTGCAGCTCCTATCAGGATTTGTCGGCACATTCGGGCGGCTTTGCTGGTCTTGTTTTACCATTGTTTAAATGTCTTGTAAACCGGGATTCCGAGTTTGATCGGGTCTTCCTGGGAGAAGGAATATCCTTCGTTGACCGTGAGAGCTTGTGATGGGCTAAGTTGGGACACCCCTGCAGGGTATAAACTTTCGAGAGCCGTGCCCGCGGTTATGTGGCAGATGGGAATTTGTTAATATCCGGTTGTAGAGAACTTGACACTTGACTTAACTAAAACGCATCAACCGCGTGTGTAGCCGTGATGGTCTCTTTTCGGCGGAGTCCGGGAAGTGAACACGGTTTTGGGTTATGTTTGACGTAAGTAGGAGTTCAGGATCACTTCTTGATCATTGCTAGCTTCACGACCGTTCCGTTTGCTTCTCTTCTCGCTCTTATTTGCTTATGTTAGCCACCATATATGCTTAGTCGCTGCTGCAACCTCACCACTTTACCACTTCCTACCCATAATCTTAAATAGTCTTGATCTCGCGAGTTTTGAGATTGCTGAGTCCTCGTGACTCACCAGATACTACCAACAGTTGCAGGTGCCGATGATACCAGTGCAGGTGATGCAACGAGCTCAGATGGTAGCTCAATGAAGATCTTGGTTGTTGCTATGTTTCATTTCATGTTGATCAGTAGTGGATCCCAGTTGGGATGATCGGGGATCTAGCAGTTGGGTTATCTTCTTTTCTTTTGGCTTCGTCCGTAGTCGGACTATGTGTGTACTCTGAATGATGTATGAATTATATGTTCATTGTGTGAAGTGGCGATTGTAAGCCAACTCTTTATCCCATTCTTGTTCATTACATGGGATTGTGTGAAGATGACCCTTCTTGCGACAAAACCACCATGCAGCTATGCCTCTAAGTCGTGCTTCGACACGTGGGAGATATAGCCGCATCGTGGGTGTTACAAGTTGGTAATCAGAGCCATCCCTGACTTAGGAGCCCCCGACTTGATCAAATCGCTGGCGTTGTTGAGTCTAGAAAAAAAATGTTTTGAGTCTTAGGATTATATATATCGGAGAGTAGGATTCTTTTTACTCCTCAGTCCCTTCGTCGCTCTGGTGAGGTCTCCTGACGTAGATGTTTTGACTTTCCTCTCCTTAAATTGCACTAAAAAATTTTAGGATCATGCGGGTATCTTGGAATCGTTCCGATGGTTTTGTGACGAGAACATTGTTCTTGGTGCCTCCTGTCTTTTATGTGGCATTGACCCGGGGAGTTGAGCTCCGAGGTGGTGTCGTCATAATTTTATCGTTGCAGTTCTGGAATACCTGAGTTTTGCCGACATCGAAAATCTCTTTTATGCAGTTGTTTGTGAGATAACCTCGACGCCACCCAGTATTGGGGCGGGAGTTCAGGAGTATTGCCATAGCTTGTATAACGGATGCTTTTCGAAGGTTGAGGTACACGATTTCCGAAGTTTCTTGGTTATGTGTTGATGGATGGATACAACTTGGATGTAGGTATTGTTAGTTTCTGTGAGATATATTGCTTCCCCTGTATCCCCAACACCAGATTGCATAACCAGAAAGTTCCGGGAGTTTTATAGGTGGGAATTCAAGTAGCTCTAGTTTTTTTTCTTTCCGACAGATGCATGATATGAGATTGGGGTTCGACGTCTAGTGGTCCGCCTTTCCACGGTTGTTTTTACAGTGGTCTCGTTGTGTCTTAAAGAACCCTTGGCTATGCTAGTTCGGGGACACTTCGTATGTCATGTGCACTGCCTTGTACATGATGGTGCTGTACACTCGAGCCCGTGTGGGCCCCACCACGAAAACTTCGGACGGAATCTCTATCATATGTTTGTTCCGGCTTATTCTGCAAGCCAAATCCTTTGTTTTGTTTTATTTGTGGTATTCGAGTTGCTTCAAAGTCAAGTGTTGAATCCATACCTTTCCTAAACGGTGTTCTCATATTGCTATGTGAATACTAATCCTTCTTGATCATTGAGATTGCCATCCCAATTCTACTTCCAACCGGTGTGCTTCTTTTCAAGTGGATCCGATCATCTCAACATCCGCAAGATCAATTCTATGTTTTCTCAACGGTATCCATTCCATCTTCCCCAAGTTGCCTTTGTTTTCCCGCCCTCCCACCCTTTTTCTTTAAGGACTTAGATTTCTTAATCATGTATCCTTTTATTTGTGGGAAGTCTCTTCATTCTTTTCTTTCAATGTTCTTATCTGGTGATTTCCCATGAAGATGCTCAATAGTTTCAAGTTCATCATCCTTCATTGTTGTTTCTTCTCCGGTGGATCCAATTCAAACTGTCGATATTCATCATATTCCTTTCCTCGTTTCTAATGCTTTCTCATGCCAGTGCACCTCTTAATCTTTCACCTCCCACTATTCATTTGTTCCGGAGTGCAAAGATATCTCGAAAGATTAGTTTCCATTCAAAACCCGTTCAAGTTATTTCGAGGTTGTTATCTCATTCAAGTCATTTAATTCAACCGATGCAATTTCCCTTTCAAGTAATTTTTCGAAGGTGTTTCTTTTTGAGTGGCCCCTAACCCACAGGTCTTTTTCCAAGATCTTACCTGACTCTTCTAACTTATCCGGAGCGATTTTCAAATTCTTTCAAAGTTTGACATAAGAATGAATTATCATCAGTCATATTCTTTCTTCAAGATTACTTTCAAAATATTTTCATCGTTGGTTCAACCTTTCTAATTTTCATCCCGGAGTATCTCAACAATTCATGGTGGTGTTTCTCGTCGTCATTCTCGAACTTTCAAGACCGAAGAAGAGTTCCTCTTAAATCCTTACCAGTTCTTCCAGAGATTCATGGTTCTAGCTTGATGCCATCCTCATAATTGTTTTGATTGTGACAATTCTTTTCTTACCATCCAGAGCATTTCATGAGTTGTTTCCATTTTTTCCTCCGAAGGCCATCATGTCATAATTCTTCATTCTCAGCGTGTAGCTATCGTTCTCCAAATATTATTGGTGCATCATTCAAATACCCTCTAATTAGTTCATGATCTCTTCATTCTCATGTATCTAAATCCCCTCAAGCATCTTCATTCGTTTTCCAATTCTTCCCGGTGAATTGTGGCTTTGCTACGTTCATTTTCAATTCTTTCGGTGGTTCGTTCAAGATTTCCTCTTCCGTTATTATCATACCGATTCATTCGTTGTTTCCAAATCCTATCGGTGATTCCATCAATACCTTATCAAGTTTACGCTATGTCTCTCTTAATTCTTTCTACGAGAATAAGTAGTATGCCAAATCCGTTGCTTGTCATCAATTTAAATCGGTGAAGGATAGGCATGACATAATTCTTATTCTTGTTTCATCCAAGTGATTAATCCTTTCCTTCGGAGTTTGTTCAGGAGGAATAAATTCTTGGCTTCTTGTTGTTCATCTTTTCTTTCCGGAGTTCCAAGTTCTCTCGGTTATATTGTCGCGAAGCTCCTTCTAAATCATCGCAAGGCTTCACCTTGTGTTTTCAACTTCCCTTTCTTTCTATCATGCTTTTATTACCGAAGTTCTTCATGGAGGCTCTACATGGTGGTTCGTCAAGGATTGTTTTCATTCTTTAATTGTTCTTCAAGATTTCTCTCGAAGTTATGACCCGCCAAGCTACACTCTAAAATAAACATGGTGCTCAACACATGTTCTGTTTTGTGGAGTTCAAGTATTCTTCTTCTTGCATTTCGAAGTGCAATTCCTTCTATCTTATCTCTTGAGATGGTGTTATATCATTCTTGACAATTTCCATTCACGTTTCGCGATTCACATGTTGTCAAGAATGAGGTATTTTAAATCCATTAATCTCTTCGTTGGAGTTATCTTGGGTTATATTTCACCTACAACCTCCCCTAAGGAATGTTGCTATTTGTGGTGCTTATCAATGATCCAAGTTATCTCTCTCTCATCTTGGTGGAAGGAGTTTTTCATCTCGTTGGTGTTATCAATCATATTATTTGTTCCCATAGTGGCAGAATTTCGCCTCAATTTCGATGAGTTTTCCATAAGCCCACAACAAGCTTATCCTTTCATTGTTGATAATCCAACAACTCCGTTCTAGCAATTCCTGTTAGCGTGATCTTTCAAGATCAAGTTTTCCTCCATTCATTCCATTCCATTTTTTTCATTTCTTCCGAAGGCATTGTGATGTTGTGCTCTTCACCCATCACGTCATTTTGTCAAGTTCATGTTATTTTCTTGCTTATCCATTTAACCGGAGTGTTATGTTCTCTGCTAAGTTCTTTTCATCTTATCAAGTCTTGCATCTCTTTTCAACCGGAGTGCTGTCCGAATTTGTTCTTCCTTGTTCCTTGTTTATCTCGTTTCAACCAGAGTGGTTCCAATTCCTTCTTGTCCATTGTACTCGTCATTCATAGCTTTGCAACCTCCAAGGTTCACATGGTGTTCCTTGTTTCTATTCTCTAACGCAGTGCTCTCAATGGTTTTCAACTCGATTGTGTTCTTCTTTCAACTTTTCAACCTCTCAAGGTTCATTGGTTTCACTCTTTTGTCGAAGAAGCAACTTAGCTTTACCTCTTCTCTTCCTCTTCCGTTTTCTCTCCGGTGCCATTCTAGATCTCGGGACGAGATCCTCTTGTAGTGGTGGAGTGTTGTCACGCCCCGAGACCGACGCTCCAGAAGACTTCCAGCTATTCCGAGTTTTGCCGTGCGATGTATTTGTTTGTTGCATTCTTCTTAGCTTCATTTGCATTGCATCATGTCATCATGCCATCATATCATTAATTTTAAAACTCATCTAAATAAATTGTATGGATCTTCGATCCATTTAAATCGAGGGATATTCACATGGTGATTTCTCTTTAAAACATATTCAAAGTCTCCTACTATTATTAGGGAGCTATAATAAAATTATTCCATTTATTAGGAATTAACCATAACCCACTTCCAATATATCCCATGCCGTTGTTATCTCAATTCTTTGTCTTCAACCTTGCCCATAATTTCTTTCATCATTTTCCGGAGCTCCACCAAAAATCTCAACATTTTTGGACACTTCTAAATCCTAGTCCTTGTTCAAACCATTTGAATTAAATTCAAATGACTTTGAATTTAATTCCTGCAATCTTGTGCACACCATTTTTCTTGGAACAAGCGCATTTTTGCGAGTCCGGGAAAAATACCCTCTTGCTCAAGCTCCACCTCTAACATCGTTTTCTTTTCCTTCTCATCTGTGTTTTGTTTTTCATTTTTAGAGTGAGAGAGAGCCCAGCAGGCCATCTAGGCCCATCCGCAGCCCAACTCCTCCATGGCCCAAGGCCCAGCTCGCCCCAACCCTTAACCCTAGCGAGCATCTCCCCTCGTTCCCCCCTCTCTCTCTCGTTCCCCTGCTCGCGCCGCTAGAGAGGAGCAGAGCCCCGCTCCTCCCGATCCACCTCGCCCATGCCTCCCCGCCTATCTCCCATGCGCCGCCACCCATAGGACAAACACCTCGCGCGCGACCCTGCCGCCAGCGTCCCTCGCGCCGCCACCTACTCGCTCGGCCCTCTCCGTCCTCGTCCCGATCTGGAGAGGCTCCCGAGCCGCCGCCGCCGCCCGGATCCATCATCCCAGACCCCATGGCGTGCCTCCCCTGCCACTGATGCCGCCCTCCTTCCTCATCTGTGCCGGCCCCGTCCATCCCGGCCCTGCCTCCATCTAGAGCGCCCTAGGGTCACGACCTCGCTCCTCCTCGACGATGTCCTTGCCGCCAAGCTCCTCCGTCCTCCGTCCCCTGCGACCTCGCATCGTCCCGCTGCCCGAGCCGTCCTCCCCGGCCAACTCCAAGGCCCTGGCCTAGCGCCCGCGCCAAGATGCTGTCAGGTCCTGCGTCACTGTTCAAGACCCTGCCGCCTCCCGCGTCTCCTCGTCGGCGCCCAGACCCCAGCGAGCTTGCTGCTACTCCCCTGCTCGAACTGCTGCTTCCTGCTTCGCTCGCCAAGCCACCCCTGCTTCGTCCAGGAACCCTGGCCTCCTTTGCTCCTTATCACGATGCCCAGCGTCGCCCAAGTCTCGCATGTTGTCCCTGCAAGCCAAGACCACCTCAAGTTCGCACAGTACCTCTACGGACGACCGAGACCCTAGTTTCGACAGGTTCCTCATGGCGACCCTGAACATCTACCGTATATGTACGACTTCGAACCGTGTACCACGACGAACTTGTACGGCTACACGACGACCCGCCAAGACCCGGAACAACTACCGTCACCGTGTACCACTACCGTCGACCCCGGAGACATCGAATGTGTCAAGTCCCTCTTCGAGACGTGTACCACTACTTCCACTACTTCCACTACTTCCACTACCGTCGCCCCGAAGATGTTGGATTCATCAAGTGCCTCTTCGAAACGAATGTGAACGACTACTTCCCTCAACGATTTTGAACCGCCCCGAAATGCACGCTTCGAAGGTATAACCCGAGATGACCGCGTTGAGATGCCCTTGCATGTATGAAATGTAACATATGTTTGCACCATGTCCGTTTGCTTCATGCATGATCGTTCCTTGTTCTCATGCCATGAACCCATGGAACCGGTAGCCGGGATCACCCCCACCATCTTGCATGAGTCGCTCACGTCACACTTCCTTTTTGCACCAGTACCTCCATGAGTTACCGGGACCGGAATGTTGCCGTGGCACCATTTCCGTTTCACCGCCGTGTCACCTTTTTCCTTCCGCCATGGCGACAAATGCCTCGTATCATGCTCATGTTATCATTTTCATAAAATGGCATAAACCTTGATTATGTCATCCGCATCATGATAACAACATTTAAAATGTTTAAAATTGTTGTTTGCATTAAATTGCTAAATGTCATATGGGGATTTTCCGGAATTGTTGTTTGTTGTTTTCGGCCTCATTTAAACTTGCCTAAATAGGTGGTTTGCTCATGCTTCACCTCTTTCCATGTTTAATAACATTTAATATTGTTGGGTACCTAAACGAGAGAGAACTAAATATTTGAATGTGGTGTTTCATCAATAGGCAACTCGTTGCATATTGAACTCCACTTAACTTGTAGTATTGTTTGTTGCACTTTGCCATGCCATGCCTGTTTAAACCAGACATGCATCATACTTGTTTGTGCATCATGCCATGATTATGCTTGTGTGTTTACCATGTTGTTTGCTTCTTTCCGGTTTGCTTCTCTCGTTAGCTTCGGTTTCGTTCTGGAGTTGTGAGGATTCGTTCGACTACGTCCGTTTGTCTTCTTCATGGACTCGTTCTCTTCTTCCTTGCGGGATCTCAGGCAAGATGACCATTACCCTCGATATCACTTCTATCTTTGCTTGCTAGTTGCTCCATTCTATCGCCATGCTGCGCTACCTGTCACTTGTTTACCGTGCCTCCCATATTGCCATGTCAGCCTCTAACCTTTTCACCCTTCCTAGCAAACCGTTGCTTGGCTATGTTACCGCTTTGCTCAACCCCTCTTATAGCGTTGTTAGTTGCAGGAGAAGTTGAAGATTGCCCCATGATGGACAGGATTATGTTGGGATATCACAATATTTCTTATTTAATTAATGCATCTATATACTTGGTAAAGGGTGGAAGACTCGGCCTTATGCCTGGTGTTTTGTTCCACTCTTGCCGCCCCAGTTTCCGTCATACCGGTGTTATGTTCCTTGATTTTGCGTTCCTTACACGGTTGGGTGATTTATGGGACCCCCTTGACAGTTCGCTTTGAATAAAACTCCTCCAGCAAGGCCCAACCTTGGTTTTACCATTTGCCACCTAAGCCTTTTCCCTTGGGTTCTGCAGACTCAAGGGTCATCTTTATTTTACCCCCCCCCGGGCCAGTGCTCCTCGGAGTGTTGGTCCAACCTGTCAGACCGCAGTGGGCCACCAGGGGCAACTTGAGGCTGGCTACTCGGAAGTTTGCAATCCGGTGTGCCCTGAGAACGAGATATGTGCAGCTCCTATCAGGATTTGTCGGCACATCGGGCGCTTTGCTGGTCTTGTTTTACCATTGTCGAAATGTCTTGTAAACCGGGATTCCGAGTCTGATCGGGTCTTCCTGGGAGAAGGAATATCCTTCGTTGACCGTGAGAGCTTGTGATGGGCTAAGTTGGGACACCCCTGCAGGGTATAAACTTTCGAAAGCCGTGCCCGCGGTTATGTGCAGATGGGAATTTGTTAATGTCCGGTTGTAGATAACTTGACACTTGACTTAATAAAACGCATCAACCGCGTGTGTAGCCGTGATGGTCTCTTTTCGATGGAGTCCGGGAAGTGAACACGGTTTTGGGTTATGTTTGTCGTAAGTAGGAGTTCAGGATCACTTCTTGATCATTGCTAGCTTCACGACCGTTGCAGGTGCCGATGATACCAGTGCAGGTGATGCAACCGAGCTCAGATGGGAGCTCAATGAAGATCTTGGTCGTTGCTATGTTTCATTTCATGTTGATCAGTAGTGGAGCCCAGTTGGGACGATCGAGGATCTAGCAGTTGGGTTATCTTCTTTTCTTTTGGCTTCGTCCGTAGTCGGACTATGTGTGTACTCTGAATGATGTATGAATTATATGTTCATTGTGTGAAGTGGCGATTGTAAGCCAACTCTTTATCCCATTCTTGTTCATTACATGGGATTGTGTGAAGATGGCCCTTCTTGCGACAAAACCACCATGCGGTTATGCCTCTAAGTCGTGCTTCGACACGTGGGAGATATAGCCGCATCGTGGGTGTTACAACATCCAGCAAGGAGAAGCATGGGCGAGGAGGGCGCGCCTCCCCTCGTCGTCGGGGCTGCCCCGGAGCCGATGGCCCCCGCCGTGAGAAGTACCACCATGAGCACCAAGGGAGACGCCGACCCTTGGGGATGCGTGCCTGCACCCCTTGGGGGGCCACCGCAGGGGTCGCGGGGTGCTTGCGGGGACGGTCGTGGCCTCTCTTGGGAGGCGGAGAACCTGGCCCCTCCTTGGAAAGCCTTCCCTTTTCGGCCATAGAAAACCTGCTCGTCGGCGCCATGGAAGCAGAGCAAGATGGAGAAGGAGAAGAAACAAGCAGCGAGAAGACGGAGGAAGAGATGAGCAAGGGGCGCTCTGCCCCTCCCCTCATTTATAGCTGGAGGAAGGCCAACTGTCGGCCCCCATGACTTCGCGTAATGATGATCTTCTGCATGCACCATTGACCCGTCAAGTCAAGCAGTTGCCGAGGCAGCATGGGGAAGTGGAGAGGCCCACGTCCCGTCAATCACCACGCTTTGTTCAAGGCCGCAGGTGGTTAGGGCCCGTGGCGCTCCACACTTTCCCTTTGGCTTCGCCTAGAAGCCAAGTTCGAGCGTGCCTTGGACCCGGGGGCTACTGTCGGTGTTCTAGATATGGGGGTACCTAGACTTGCCTGCCTGCGGCTCACTGCATGGCTCCATCGATGGCCTGGTACGACCCAGCTTCAGCATCGATGACTCAAGACCATCGCGAAGAGACAAGCCTCGCGAGACAGACGACGCCAAGACCCCCAAGGCGATCGGCCTCCTCAGGTTGGCTCCCGAGGGGTGGAGAGTTCTATGCGAGGTGCACCTCACGAGGCTCAGTTGACGTGAGCCATGACGACCAAGGCGAAGCGGGCGCCAGCGGGAGCAGGGTACCAGTTTCCTCTTTGGTGCAAAGGAGGCAAGCAGCAGGCGCAGAGTCCCGAGGAATCAGCCAAAGGTTTCCATTCCGGTGCAACAAGACCAAGACCGCTAGGACGGCAGTACGGAGGTCATCGCCGAGCCCATCGCAGCGTCACGACCAGAGGCTTTTCGCAGGCGAAGACAACTTTAGTCAGGATAGGATGTACTTCATGTCCACTTTGAAATCCGGCCGTTGTGGAATCCCTTCCCGTCAACATTTGGGAAGAGGACCAAGGCCACTATAAATAGGACTTAGCCACCACCATAGAAGGGGGGGCGAATCGAGAGGGAACAAGTAGAATAGGGGTCTGATCCACTCCTACCCGACCACCTCACCAGCTCTCCCGAGCTCAAGAACACCTCACCTCCTGAGGCCAGTTCATCCACTATACTAGTTCATCCTCAGCCCCTCGAGGCAATCCACCAAAACGCTGGAGTAGCTTATTACACCGCAAGGTGGCCCGAACCAGGATAAACTGCTGTGTCTCTCTATCCCTTTGAGCTCGACGCACTAGGCTTAGAGGATCGCGAGTAGGCAGGCTAGGTAGGTTGAGATCTCCACACGCACCCCAGAGTTCGAACCTATCAAGGGTTTGTGGAACCCGAAATCCGACAGAAAAGAGAGAATTAAGTATCATAATACGATACCATTTCATATTAGATGATGTACTACTCCAAGTTAATTGAGCAAGCTTTAGGCTGGCGTGGGAGGAGTATATGTCATGCATGTAAATAAATCAGGTCACTCTGACATCAAGTTATGATATTATGCACTATAGAGATAGTACCTTCCATTGTGACTAGCCTTAACTCGTTGTTTGTTTATAACTTTTTAAAACTTGTTAATTAGAAGGGCCAAGCTGTGCATGTCAAAAGAAAAAAAATCAAAAGTAAGGGACAAGCTCTGCGAACTCCCTTTGCCCTCACTCACCATTTCCATTCCTTTCAAAGAAAAAAAAACATAGCTGTGGTGAAGTCGCCTCTGCCTTGATAGTTCCTAATGATGTCCTGGACTAGGGGGTGTTAGCTACCTCAGCTCCAGGACATATGGGCCGGGTCAAGGAACCCCCAAAATAACCATCCAGTGGGCCACATTCGTTAGACCCTGGAGAATCAAGACGGAATCTTCCAAAGACTTAGTGCGTACTCCATGACTAAGAAGCGATCTTTGGCACGTTTATCTCTAGATGCAACCAACCTATGTGTAACCCTAGGCACTCTCTGTATCTATATAAGCTGAGGCGTGAGATCTGTAGACGCCAACTCATTCATACACGATCTCGCGGTAGATCAACCCACACTCTATGCCCCCTCAATCTATACAACTAAAGCAAGACGTATGATGTTATCTCTTCAAGAGAGCCTGAACATTGGTAAAACTTGTGTCTATGTTACCATCACATCAAGGTTACCAACTCAAGACCCCCTACCCGAGATTTGCTGGATTTGACTCCATTAGTGCTCGGCCGTGAAGATACAAAGACGTGGTCGTTGCTCTCTCATGATTGGATGTTGGTCATTCTCCCATGCGGTGTATGGTGGATTGAGTGTTGTGTGACTCCCCTGGCCATCGGCGTGCTAACTCACGACCTCACCTTGGTCGTCCCCTTGTGTGCATGGTCATCTCCTTGTCTTTCCAATCATCCTGCCCTGGGTTGTTCTTCTACTTGATCCTTGCATCCAGTCACTTGGATTTGATGCTCCGATTCATGTCCCTGCTCTACATCGTTCTCCATAGTCGTCACGACCTTGATGTGGCATGAATATGCCCCTCCTCTCTTTGTTGGTCGCCCACCCCTATGCTAAATCTTGTGCTCCACCTTCCCATCGGTCAGGATTCAGACGCATACTCCTCCTTCCAGCTCGTCCTTAGGGTTGGCAAGAGATGCTAGTTCCAAGTAGGTGTGTGCCCCCTGCCAGTCCTTAGCCTATGTCCCATGCCATCAGGATGATCTATGTCATTTGAATCTCCCTCTCTTGTTGTTGGAAATAACTGCAACGGTTCATGATTGTGAGATTGAGAGAAAACCCAGTTGCATGTGTGGAAACATTAACCCAAAATTGATCTCTAGTCTCGCCTCTAAGACTAGCTCATGTATAGTAGATGGTCTTGTTATTCTGATCATGGGCATTGTAAAGTCACAAGGATGTAGAAAATAATGAGAACACATTTGTCAGGGGGATGAACCCCGGGCAGGCAACGAAACCCGGATCCTTTTCAAAAACGGCAGGGCCCGCATCGCCCCGCGAACCGGCACGCGCCTGGCCGGGTCGCTCGACCCCGCAAGGCCCGCAACCCGGCCAAGCTCTTCGACTCGGCAAGGTACGTCGACACGGCCACAGCAACTGGCGCAAGACAACCCAACCTGGTGCCACCAAGGCTTCCCCAAAAAGCCGACCCCACCTGTGGCATGCACGACAACCCAGCCATGGGTCAGCTCCTGTCCCATCTAGGCTGTACGATGGGACGAGACTTCAATCACCAATGACCAAGACTACAGTGCTTCCGCCCATGCCTATGGTCAGCCGAAGCGTGGCAACAGTGCCCCTTACCTACCCGCTGACCAAGGCTGGCGTGGCAACAGTGCTCCCGCCTTCGCCGCTGACGACAGCAAGCGGCAGCCTGACGGAGAGCACTGTACACGACTCGACTCAGCCACGCCCTGACGATTGACAAGACGGCGAATAGTTCCCCTAGGCACATGGGGCCCACACCTAGGGGAACCCGGAGAACCACAAGCCCTCAAGCGGGACCCAGCTCGGTATCCCAGACACCGGCAATACAGACCCACCGACTCGGCATATTACCATTGTAACCCTGGGTGGGTTGATCTATAAAACCCCCCAGGAACCCACGCCTACAGGGGAGGCACATGTATGAGACGTGAGAGAAACACAAGCAAGCATATGACTAGCCACCCAACGGCAGCACCAGAGAGAAGGAGCAGCCCAAGCCTTGGCCAGCTTCCTTCCTCCTCCATATAGCTCCAGGAGCAACATTGTACTGTCAATCATCCAACTAAACTCGGCAGGACTAGGGGTATTATCTTCCAGAGAGCCCCGAACCTGGGTATGTCCGCCGTCCCGCGCCCGCGCATGCCAACCTCGCCTCTAGAGCCAACCAGCGCCCTCGAGCCTCCTCCTCTCTTTAGCCATCCCTTGTGCACCCACCACGACAGTTGGTGCCCACCGTGGGGTAGCTCAAGGAGCTGGTCGGGAGCATGCTTCAAACGGGCCCCTTCTCCTACTACGACGAGTACGTCGCTCTGGCGGACGACGTCATCGGCGCGCTCGCCGCCTCCTTCACCGTGCTGTGCATCTCCGATGCGTTCGCGGTGGACGAGTACCCCAGCGAGGTGCTCAGCTACTTCGACTCTCCGCTCTCCCTCGGCGGCGGATTCACCGCCGGGGCGATGGACGCCCATGTGGAGGTTTTCGTCACCGGCGATGGCGCCTCTTCCTCGTCGAACAAGGCGAGGAGGGTCGCAGAAGCCAGGGCCGCCGCGGCACGGACCGAGCCGTCCGATTCGTTGCACGCTGCGATGCAGAGCCTCCGCATCCCCATCGGCACCGATGTCGATGCCACCAACATCGCCGAAGCCCGAACCCGGCTCGAGGATAGACGCCAGCAGATGCTGGACCTATCCGAGATGCTAGCCACCACCAGGCGTCGCCTGGAGGCCGCTTAGATGGAGCATGACGCCGCCCACGGATTCACGCCCGCCGCGGCCGAGCCAAGCCAGGTCACCGATGCTCGCACTCGGGGAGGAGCGATCGGCCGGGCCTTCAGCGTCGTCCGGACCGTCTATGCGACACTAGTGAAGAACATGCTCGTTGCGGAGGCAGCCGCGGCCGGCCTCGACCAACTCATGGGCGAGGAGCTCAAAGAGTGCATCGGGCGGATGCGCGAGCTCCTCCACGCCACCAACACCCAGCAGGATCGCCTCAACCAGCTCGCCAAGTCGGCGAGTTCCGGCTCCGCCCGCCTTGGCGGACCCGACGGACTCCTGCACACGGCTTCCCCGCCGCCCGACGAGGCGCACTCTGGCCAAACCCGGACTCGGCGCAACCCGGCCACCGCAGCCGCAGACGTCCCGGGCAAAGAGCCCGCCCCGGAGACCCAGCGCGGACCCGGCTAGCATGGCCGTCGTCCGACTCCAACCGACCTGGCCCCTCGGGGCCTGGCCGCCAGTCGACTCAGCCCGCGCGCCATCGACGATGCCGACGTGCGCCGCCGCCTTGATCAGCTTGCTCGCCCCCTGGAGGTGGAGGAGAGCGGCGCTATCGGGCCAGCATGCTTTAGACCACGCATCTGGGAGGAGCCCTTTCCCAAAGGGTTCGTGCTTACCCGTGACACCCCCAAGTACAACGGGACGGTGAAGCCGAAAGACTGGCTCACCGGCTACACCACGGCCATTGGCATCATCGGTGCCAATCGTCGTATCACCATGCACTATGCACTGCTCATGCTCCAGGGGTCGGCCCACACATGGTTGAATAGCCTGCCAATGGGCAGCATCAACGCGTGGGTCGACTTCGAGGAGGCCTTTGTCCGCAACTTCACGGGGACATACAAGGGACCCGGTCGCCCCAGCCAGTTCGCCATGTGCGTGCAGGGGCCGACAGAGACCGGCCGCGAGTACCTCGCACGCTGGACCAATCTCCAGAAATACTGTGAGGGCGTCCATGAAGTCCAGGCGATCCAGTACTTCGTCAGCGGGTACCGAGATGGCACCCTCCTCAAGCACAAGCTCCTACGTTCCGAGCCGGCCACCATGGCCGCGCTCATGGTGACGGCGGATAAGTACGCCAACGCTGACTCCGCCATGAAGATCCAGGTGGCGCTAGCTGAAGCCGGCATGGCGAAGCCGGTTCACCCTCCGAAGCTGGCCGGCGAAAGCAGCCGGCAGCAGCATCACGAGAACAACAAGCGCAAGGCCGACCAACCGGCGCAGCGTCACGACAACCGGCTCATCGCGGCTGCCGAGCCCATGGCGGACCCGGCGGCGAAGCAACGACAAATCGACAAGATGGCATGGCAACCCGCCATGAGTTTCGAAGAGATGCTCGACGCCCCCTGCAAGCACCATAGCGGCGCAAGACCTTCCACGCACACACTTCAATAGTGCGCCATCACCAAGCACATCATGAGGGGAGACGTCCCGCCTCCTCCGGCTCCAGCTCCAGGCACGGGGCAGCTGCCTCCGCCTCCGGCGCCGCCTCCCGCCAGCGGCGCGATGCGGAACGATGCCTACCCGGACCAGAACGCGGCCTACGTCGTCTTCACCAGCCTAGGCAATGACAAGTGCAGCGAGCGCCTCCTTCGGCAGGAGGTGAACACCGTCGTCCCAGCCAAGCCGGAGTTCATGCATTGGTCGGATCGCCCGATCACCTGGACCCAGGAGGATCACCCAGCAGTCATGCCAAGCCCGGGTGGTTATGCCCTCGTCCTCAACCCCACCATCGTCGCGCGGCGTACATGGAAGTTCTCCCGAGTCCTCATCGACAGCGGCAGCAGCATCAACATCCTCTACCGCGACACCATGACCAAGCTCGGCCTCAAGGCCGAGGACCTGGAGCCGACCCGGACGATCTTCCATGGCATCATACCCAGCCTCTCCTGCTCGCCCATTGGCCGGGTCCGGCTCCATGTCCTGTTCGGCGACAGCAGCCACTTCCGACGCGAACCGGTCTGGTTCGAGGTGGTGGACCTGTCCAGCGCGTATCACGCGTTGCTGGGCCGGCCCGTGCTCGCCAAGTTCATGGCGGTTCCCCACTACGCATATCTAAAGATGAAGATGCTGGGTCCCAAGGGTCTCATCACCATCACCGGCGATTACTGCAAGTCCCTGGAGTGCGCCCGAGACGGCGCCAAGCTGGCCGAGTCGCTGGTCATTGCCGAGGAGCGGCGCCAGCTCTACCGGATTCTTGCCCTGGCCGGTGAAGCCTCCGTTGCGTCGATCCCGACCCTGGACCCGGCCGACGAGGCCGCCTTCAAGCCCTCCAAGGAGACCAAGAGAGTGAAGCTCAACCCGGAAGACCCCAGCTGCAGCAAGTACGTTGTCATAGGCGCCCGCCCCAACAACAAATAGGAAGGCGAGCTCGTCGACTTCCTCTGTGAGAATCGGGATATCTTCGCATGGACCCCCAAGGACATGCCGGGTATCCCGAGGAAATACGCCGAGCACAACTTCACGTCCGCAAGGATGCCAAGCCTGTCCGTCAACCCGTACGATGATTTTCTGAAGAGAAGAGAAGAACCATTGGTGAAGAAGTCGCCAAGCTTTTGGCGGCCGGCTCCATAATGGAAGTGTTTCACCCCGAGTGGCTGGCCAATCCAGTCCTCGTCCTGAAGAAGAACAAGACCTGGCGCATGTGTATCAACTACACCAGCCTCAACAAGGCATGTCCCAAGGATCCGTTCACCCTCCCGCGGATCGACCAAGTCATCGACTCAACCGCCGGGTGCGAGCTCCTGTTCTTCCTGGACGCTTACTCCGGCTATCACCAGATCAAGCAGGACCCGGCTGATGCCCTGAAGACGTCCTTCATCACGCCCTTTGGGGCGTATTGCTACATCACCATGTCGTTCGGCTTGAAGAACACCGGCGCCACCTTTCAACGCTACATGCAGAAATGCCTGCTGCCGCAACTCAGCCGCAATATCCACGTGTACGTGGATGATATCATGGTGAAGACCAAGAAGCACCTCACGCTCCTCGATGATTTGAAGGAAACATTCGCCAACCTCCGTGAATACAAGGTCAAGCTTAACCCAGAAAAATGCGTCTTCGGCGTCCCGACCGGAAAGCTACTCGGTTTCCTCGTCTCGGAACGCGACATCAAGGCGAATCTGGAGAAGATCAAGTCCATCGAGTGCATGCGCAAGCCGGCTCGGCTATGCAACGTCCAGAAGTTCACCGGATGCTTGGCCTCGGTCAGCCGGTTTCTGAGCCGGCTGGGCGAGAGGGCGCTACCCCTATACCAGCTGATGAAGAAGACAAGCCCGTTCAAATGGAACGGCAAGGCAGACGAGGCCTTCCAAGACCTCAAGCGAATGCTCTCCACCGCACCAGTCCTGGCTGCACCAACTGACAAGGAGCCGCTGTTGCTCTACATACCCGGGACCTCGCGAGCGGTCAGCACGGTGCTGGTGGTCGAGCGACCAGAGAAGGGCAAGATCCAGGCCGTCCAGCGTCCTGTCTACTACCTGAGCGAGGTGCTCTCCACCTCCAAGCAGAACTACCCGCACTACCAGAAGATGTGCTACGGCGTATACCTCACCGCCAAGAAGCTGAAGGAGTACTTTCAAGAGCACATCGTCACCGTCATCAGCACGACGCCTATCGGAGAAATCATCGGGTGCCAGGATGCCTCTGTCCGAGTTGCCAAGTGGGCGATCCAGCTAGCCGGCCACACCATCCTCTACGAGCCCCGCACTACGATCAAGTCTCAAGCCCTGGTCGACTTCCTCGTCGACTGGACCGAGACCCAGTACTTGCTGTCGCCTCCCGACTCGACGCATTGGCGCATGCACTTCGACGGGTCCAAGATGCGACTCAGCTTGGGGGCCGGCATCATACTGTCATCTCCGAAGGACGACCGGCTCCGCTACGCGCTCCAGATCCACTTCGCCGCCTCCAACAATGTCGCCGAATATGAAGCCCTTGTGCACGGCCTCCGGCTTGCCAAGGAACTCGGCATCTGGTGCATCCTGTGCTACGACGACTCGGACCTGGTGGTGCAGCAATGCTCTGGCGAATGGGACGCCCATGACTCCAACATGGCAAGCTACCGCTTCCTCGTCCAGAAGTTGTCCGATCCTTAGAGGGCTGCGAGTTCCACCACGTCCCGCCCGCGGAGAACGAATCAGCCAACACGCTCACCAAGATCGCCTCGTCACATCAAGCCATCCCGTCCGGCGTCTCCCTCGAGCACCTGTGCAAGCCGTCCGTCAAGCCATCGCCGGACTCCGAGTCCATCCACGTCCCAGACGACCCGGCCGCTCTGCAAGCCGGCCCTGGGGATGCTGAACCCTGCCTGGGGGCTGCTGAACCCGGCCCGGCCACCATCATCCCGGACCCGGCGATCGCCGTCCCCAACCCGGGGGCTGCTCAACCCGGCCCAGGGGCCGCCGACTCGGAACCCACCCAGGTGGTCGTCTTCATCGTGGTACCGGCCCCATCTTGCACCCTGCCGATATCAGAATTTCTGGAGAACGGGGTTCTTCCCATGGACGAAATCGAGGCTCGGCAAGTGCAGTGCCGGGCGTCCGCCTACAGCATCATCAACAACGAGCTCATCAAGTGCAGCTCCATCGGTGTGTTCCAGCGCTGCATCGAGCAGGATCGAGGCATCGACATCCTCCTCGACATTCACCAGGGCGAGTGCGGGCACCATGCTGCATCGCGATCCCTGGTGGGCAAAGCATTCCGCCATGGTTTCTACTAGCCCACGACCCTCGAAGACGCCGAGTCACTCGTTCTCAAGTGCGAGGGGTGCCAGCGCTTCAGCAAATGCAGCCACCAGCCGGTGTCAGCACTCCGCACCATACCGATCGCCTGGCCATTCGCGGTCTAGGGACTCGACATGGTGGGACCCTTCAAAACCGCTCGAGCTGGCATGACGCACTTGCTGGTGGCAGTGGACAAATTCACCAAGTGGATCGAGGCAAGACCAATCAAGAAACTGGATGGGCCAACAGCCGTCCGGTTCATCAAGGACATAGCGGTGCGCTACGGCATGCCGAACAGCATCATCACCGACAACGACACCAACTTCGCCAAGGGCGCGCTCGAGCAATACTGCTCCGTCTCTGGCATCTGCCTCGATCTATCCTCCGTGGCACATCCGCAGTCCAACGGGCAGGTCGAGCGGGCGAACGGACTCATCCTGTCCGGCATCAAGCCGCGACTCGTCGAGCCACTCATCCGCTCACCTGGCAGCTGGCTTGATGAGTTGCCGGCAGTTCTCTGGAGTCTACACACCACGCCGAACCGGTCGACCGGGTTCACCCCGTTCTTCCTTGTTTATGGAGCCGAAGCCGTCATCCCGACCGACGTCGAGTTCGACTCGCCGCATGTCGCGATGTACACCGAAGCCGATGCCAAAGAGGCACGTGAAGACGGCGTCGACCTGTTCGAGGAAGCGCGCCTTCTGGCACTCAGCCGTTCGGCCATCTACCAGCAAGGCGTGAGGCACTTCCACAGCAAGAAGATCAAGCCCCTCGCATTCCGCGAGGGCGACCACAAGTTGTCCAAGAGTAGGCAGGCCAGCACAAGTTGTCCTCTCCATGGGAGGGCCCATTCATCGTGAGCAGGGCCTTGCGCGATCGCAACGCCTACTACCTCATCGACGCACGCAAGTCAAAGAAGCGCAAGAAGGACACCGCCGGTGAAGAAACGACCCGGTCATGGAACGCGGAACTACTCCACCCATTTTACAGTTAGCCACACAAGTGTATGTATCGTCGCCTTTTGTAAACACATGAAACTATGGAGTCCCCGAACGAGACTCGAGGGCTGCCTTTTGTCGACCAATTTATTGCGTCCCTATTTTCCTGCATCACTTTACCACTGAACTCGGCCACCGACTCGACTCGCTTGACGCGGGGGCTTGGGGGAAGGCCGGCTCGGTCGCCACCCCGCCGCCTTACTTGGTGATTCCTCGTAAAGTTGGGATGCCACGGTCCCCAACTTTGCCCTAAAACCGCAGATCCAGCTTTGGCTGTCGGCAGGCAAGCACAACGGGCCAAAGCTCCTCTACGATTCATACACTAAGTCAAAGGCCGCCGGGTCGATCGATCCGGCCCGTCACTCATCAAATAAGAAGCTGCACGACCGGCTGCTCACCAACCGGCTAAGCCGGATTGCCGCCAGCCGGCCCACTGGGTGTTTCACTCACGCTCCACGCTTCTAAGGACCTAAGTCATGCACGCCCCTCTCGAAGAATCGAACTCCTTGTCACGGACCGGAGCCTCGGCCGTCTGACTCGCGGGGGGTGGGGGGAGGTTTGAGAGAGGAAAAGCGTATGAAATCAGTCCAAAAAAGCGAAAGGCAAAGAGCAAAAAAGCACTCATGACATTTACACACAAATATTTAAGCTAAGGCCCACGGCCCGAGTTCATTACACCCTAAAACCCCCAGTGGGTGGGTGGACCTGCTACTTCACAATTTTTACACAAAGTGTCTCAGGCATCTCCAGCGCCGCGTCGCGACGTCGACGGCTCTCCCCTGGCGGCCTCCGGGTCCGGCGAGGCACCAGTGTCCTCTTTGGCATCCGCGTCATCGTAGACACCCGTCTCCTCCGAGCTCCCCTCCGAATCCTTAAGAAGCAAGCCGTAGTCATCGCCATCCACGGCCCAGCCGTCTTACGTCCGCTCCGGATGGAACTCATCATGGAAGGCGAACTCGGTGATGTAGCTGGCCCAGGACGCAATCCGGCAGGCTTGCTCCTGCAGCAACAGCTCCGAGCCACCGCGCTGGCCCATCAGCGCGTCCAGTTAAAGATCTGGATGCCAAGACAGCGTGAACCGGAGCGCCATCTCAGCACCAGAAAGAGCGGCGGAAACGCGCCACTCGCCAAGACGGTCCGGACCCATCTCCAACCAATGCGCCAGGCGCGAGCAATTGCGTGGATGGATGGAATCCGGCCACAAGGCCTCCGTCATTGCGGTGCTGGCCCGGGACAGCCGCTCCATCTGCGTTCCCAAGACCCGCAGGCGGGCCTCAACAGCGGTGATGATCTCCGGGAAGGTCCAGGCCGTCCGCGGATCCGTCCCAAACCCAGCAACGCCGGTCGGGCCGCGCTGATAGCGGACAGCTTCCTCCGCCAGCCGCTGCGTCTCCGGGAAGGGCCCTTCGCAAAGGAAGAATCTAGTTAGAAGAAGAACAACAAGGAAGAAAGGACGGGTCCCGACCCGGCAAACTACAAGAAACATCACTTACTGGAGAAGGACTCTTCCAGGTGCTGCGCCTCAAGCAACATACCACGCCGCTCCTGCTCCATGGCATGGTCGCGCTCCCTGAGTGCCTTCTTCAGATCGACCGCCTTAGCAAGGGCCGCCTTCAGCTCGGCGTCCTTGTCTTCGGCCGCCTTCTTGGCCGCCTCGCAGCGGCGGGCCTCGTCCTGACGGGCCTCCTCAGCCGCAGTGGCCTGCTCCCGCAGGCGATCCACCTCGGCCTAGAGCCGGCACTTGTCGTCGGCCAGCTGGCCGCGGTGCTGGTCTGCCTCGACCAGGGCCTGCTGTGTCTCGACCACTTTGCAGCCTCCACCTTAAGAAGCTCCACCTCGGCCTCGAGGTGGCTCTTGTGACCCACCAGCTGCTCATGCAGCCGGTTGGCCTCATCAAGAGACCGTCGGGCCACGGCCGCCTCGACCCTCGCCTGCGCCGCCTCGACGCCAAGACGGCCAGTATCGGAAATGAGCCGGTCATAGTGATGGCCGGCCCGGAGCAGACGAGTCCGCCAGGACATCACCTCGGCTGCAAAGAAGAAGAATTCAGCAGAAGAAAAAGACAAGACTTAAGATTTGGCCCAATTGTTACACAGTTGGCGCGAATCTCGGGGGCTACACCCAGTGGGTGGGCTAGCGCGCCCCCACTAGAAAGGAGCACAAGGGTACCTGCAGCGACGTGAAGCTCCTCCTCCTTGGCAGCAAGTTGCTCCTTGAGCTCCCGATGCTTGCCCAGGAGACGGTTGAAAGCGGCAACCTAGAAGGTGTCAAGATGCTGAAAAAGACAGAAGTCGGAACAAGGCCAATGCTCCTAAGATTCGACCCAACTACCATGTAGTTGGCCCGAACCTCGGGGGCTACACCCAGTGGGTGCGCTGGCGCGCCCCCACAAAGAAGAAATTACAAGAAAAGGAAGACTTACCAGAATGGAGCGCTCCAGGTCGCGCGTCCGCTCCACCTCGGCCTGGGCAAAGGCCTCGAGCCGATCCGTCCGCCTGCGTAGACGGCAGCTAACGGCATCCAGCACCACCTCCTCCTGGGTCTGAGGGCCAAAGACAGTGGCGCCCCCGCTTCGCTCCGGGTGCGATGCGGCTGCACGGCGTCCACCCTGCTGGGGCACCAAGGCGTGCCCCCTGCTGGCCGCTCGCGACGCGGCCAGCACCTCCTCCGAGGCAGACCCGGACGCCGGGACGCCCTGCGTCGCCGCCTCCGGTCCGAGCGCCGGGACGTCCTGTTGTGCCACCACCAGCCCAGCTCTCGGGGTGGCCTCCGGCACCACCGTCCACGGTGTCGCCTCCAACATTAGCGGCGCCTCTACCAAGACGGCACCGCCTCCACCACCATCAGCCCCCGCGCGCACGACCACGTCGTCCCGCGGCGGGGTATCACCCTTCACCTCCACGACCTCCTGGTCGAGGATCACTACCTCAGCCCGGCCTCCCCGGTCGCGCTCCCTCACCGACGACGGCTCAAAGACTGTCGCTGCCACCACCGTGCCCTCCGGCATCTCGCGCCAGGCCGACTCCACGCTGGCTCACGCCCACACCGCCGCCGCGTCGGTCCAAGCCCGGACCGATGCCGCCTCCAGCTCCACCTCGGCCCGGTTCCTGTCCCGCCAAGCCAAGGCTTCGGCGTCGTTCGGGACCAGGCCGAGGTGCGAGTCGGCCCGTCCCTCCGCCTCGGCTTGGTCGGCGAGGTCGGACCAGCTCCTGCGGAACGCGGCCCCTTCGGCGGCTGCGGCTTCCGCCGCCGCCCTCGCCAGCGCAATTGGCGACCCGAAGAAGAAGGCAGAATAAGCCAAAAAAGAAGACAAGTCTGGCTCGACAATCCGGACACACGCAGAAGATAAAGTTCACCCCGTCAAGACCGGGACCGGGGTCGGCCTCCCGCCGTGCCTTCTCTTGGCCGGCCTCCCAGGCTCGGTCGTGTCCGTCGCGCGCTTCGGGCCTTGGGGTCGCGGCGCGACGCTATCTTTCCCATGCGGGCGCCTCGCCGCCGCCCCATGCGAGGACCCGGCTCTGCCCGTGTGGCCGCCTTCCCCGCCAATCGCCACTACACCAACAATCGGCGTCAGTGTCGCCCGCACCGCGACATGATCAACAATTCAAGACAAATAAAGAAAGAGGAATTCAGGACTTACCCGTGCGACGCCCAGCGCCGGCGTTGGGGTCGGCCACCTCTTCGCCGCCTTGGGCCGCGGGCTCCTGTAGTGCCACCGGCGCCACCTGCGACGGAGCCCGGGCGTAAGGATGCCGAATCGCGTTCAAGAGTATCTCCCGCGTCGCGTCATGACGAATGAGAAGATGCACAGTAGCAAAGTAAGAAGACCAGACACTCACCTGCGGTGCCGGGGTCGACTGGCTGTACGGCGCCTTGCCGAACGGCCACTCCTCTCCAAGGTTGGCCTTGGAGATGTCGTTCACGCCGCGCGCGACCTGCTCTGAAGACAGCCATGTCGACCCCATGCGGTTGGGGTCCTGAAGGCCGATCATTTTGCCGATGAGGCAGGAGCGCCTTTGAAGCGAAAGGACCCGACGAGTGATGAACGCGGCAAGGAGGTCAATGCCGGTGAGCCCCTCCTGCGTCCTCATCACCGTCACCCGCTCGCAGAGGATGATGATCTCCTATGACGGGCGCCGAAGCGAGTAGCCACAGTTCGTCTTCATCCGCGGCGGCGCGACGGCGAAGGGAGGAAGATTGATATGGGCCGCACCGTGGTTGCGGACGTAGAAGAAGGAGTTCTGCCACTTCTTGGTAGAAACCTCCAGCGGGATCTTGGGGAAATCTTCCCTTGACCGCTCCGAGATGATGGCGGCACCGCAGTCAGTGAACTCACCGGCCGATGGGCCCTACTTCTTCAAGTAGAAGAAGCGCGCCCAGAGGTCGATCATGGGCTCGACCCCCAGGTACCCCTCGCACAGGGTCACGAAGCCGGAGAGCTGGACGATGGCGCCGGCACCAAGATGATGCGGCTGGAGCCCTAAGAACTCCAAGAATGCGCGGAAGAAGGTGTTCGCTGGCAGCCCAAAACCGCGCTCGAAATGCGTGAGGAAGACGACGCGCTCCTCGGACCGGGGCCTCTGCTCGCTGCGTGGCAGGTGGACGCCGACGTCCGTCTCCTGCGGCAGGCGCCGCGAAGCTTGAAGATGGATGATGTCATCGGTGGTGACAATCGAGCCCATCCAGGAGCCCGACGGCAGTGCCATGGACATCAAAAGAAGAGAGACGATGGACGACGGAGGAAGCTCTGCTCGGGGCTGCGGGCGCAGCTATACGTCAGTAGCAAAGAGCAGAGTAGGAGCAGGGGGACAGGAGGGCATGAGCGAGAATGGTGTCCGCCACCCCCCTTGCCCCCTCAATTTATAACCCTCGGTTCAAACGTGGGGAAGTGGGATCGTCTGCACGCACCCGTTCCACTACCCCGCAATAAGTGTGCATGTACATGCGCAGTAACTGCCCGGGGAAGAGCAACAGACCCCCGGACGCTGCAATAAATCCGCGCGCATGGGCCAAGGGTGCACTACAAAAAAAAGACACATCCGTGACATTTTGGGCCGAACAATTTTTTTTTCTGTCATACATATGACACTTCTATGATAATAATTGTGACAAAACCCGGTATGATCATAGATGTGGTGGGCTCCTACTTCTATGACAAAAATCATGACAGAAAATGGGCTTTTCATCCTGGGCGGGCCGGAGACGCAGCTGCATGACATTCTTTGGGCCGTCCATGATGGAAAAATCGTGGTAGAAGCGAGGGGGAGGAAAATTTCAGGGAGTTGCCGGTTACGGTGGGAGGTTGGGGGCGGAGCGATGCGCGTTTCTCTTGTACGTACGCGCGTGTATGTGAGGCATTGGCTCTAACTGAAGCCGAGCGAGGCGTTGGGCTCTAACTGAACCCGAGCGATTGCACTGCAGGCTACGCGTTATTGAACCCAAGCAATCGATCGATGGCTGTTAACTGAACCCGATGGAGCGATTCCTTCGCTATTGCTGCTAACTGAAGCCGATCGATGCTGCCTCTGGGATGAACAGTGAGTGTTGCGAGGGGGGGGGTTGGATGAATAGTGAGCGGTGGCTTGCCTCTGGATGAACAGGAAGCCGTGGTGTGGAGGGCTGGATGAACAGTAGACGGTGGAGGGGTGGCCGTGGAGGGGTGGTTGAACAGGACCCCGTGGTGTGGAGGGCTGGATGAAAAGTAAACGGTGGAGGGGTGCCCGTGGAGGGGTGGTTTAACAGTAGCCGGTGGAGTAGCGCACGGTGGAGGCTGGATGAACAGGAGCCCGTGGAGGCAGGAGGAGGTCGACGGTAGCCCGTGGAGGCTGGAGGAGGTCGACGGTGGAGATGAATAGTATCCCGTGGAGTCCCGTTTTGCGGTACGCCACACCCCTCGCCCCCGTTTCGACCGTAGCGCTCCAACACAAGTCCGTTTCATCCGTTTTGCGGTACACCACACCCCTCCTAATCAACAGGACTCCCGTTTCGACCGTAGGAGGTCCGTTTCGTCCGTTTTGCGGTACACCACACCCCTCCCGATCAACAGGACCCCCGTTTCGACCGTAGGAGGTCTGTTTCCTCCGTTTTGCGGTACGCCAGGCCTCGTTTCCATCGCCTGTTCTGTCCAAGCTGGTTGCCTCCCACGCGTTCCGTTGCCTCCCGATGAACACGACGCATTACGTTGCCTCCCCATGAACACGACGCATTCCATTGCCTCCCCATGAACACGACGCATTATGTTGCCTCCCCATGAACACGACGCATTCTGTTGCCACCCCATGAACACGAGCCCTCGCTGTACGTATGCGCGACTAGGCGTTCGAGACCCCGCCCATATGTACACATACATGGCCGTATTTTCTTTCTTGAACCCTGGCCGCTGTACGTACGTGTACATGCTACGTGCGCGCCTCTACTATGACATGTACGCGCCTCTACTATGACACGTGCGTGCCTCTACATCGACCAGTATATATGTACGTACAAGTTTGCGACCAGAATGACAATGCTACGTACGCTTCGACCAGGTGGGTCCCGACTATCAGGCAGTTCCTTGCGTGTGAAAATGTAGCTGGTGGGTCCCAGTAGTCAGAGGGGCGAATTGTTTTTTTTGCCCGGACGCACTTCCTTTGTGTGCGAAGATGTAGCTGGTGGGTCCCAGCAGTCAGGGGGGTGGATCATTTTTTTTGCCTGGACGCACTTCCTTGCGTGCGAAGATGTAGCTGCTGGGTCCTAGCAGTCAGGGGGGCGAATCGTTTTTTTTTGCCCGGACGCACTTCCTTGCGTGCGAAGGTGTAGCTGGTGGGTCCCAGCAGTCAGGGGGGAAATGTTTTTTTTTCGTTAAATATGATGGCCCGTCCGGTGGGTCCCCGCTGTTAGGTGGAGGAATAATTATTTTGCGCGTAATAAGGAGGCACTTCCTTGCTGCGGCCGTGGACCCAGCTGTCAGCCTCTCCACGTACAGTCCACGTCCGATGGAAGCCGTTCCTTGACCATGTTGACCATGCCGCACCGAGAGCACCAGGGCAGTGGACGATGGCGAGGCCTAGGAAGGTGGCGACGCGGAGCCGAGGAAGACGCGGCAGTTGATGCCCACGCGTAGAGGAGTACAAGGGTTCACTGGTTCGCTGCGGTGTGAGGCTGTCGTCGCCGCAGAATAACAGGGGGTGTGGGTGAGTAGAGGGATGGCCTGGCCAGCGGTGGGAGTAGTAGGAGGCGGTGATGCCTCCGCCGCATCGCAGCCGGCCACGGGAGGCAAGAGCACGAGGCATGACCGGCGCTGGTTTGGGTGTCTGGAGCAAGAAGACCAGAGGTTGAAGAAGCACTACGGTCGTTGGATGGACATCGTACGGTCACTGGAGCTAGAATCGTGCATATTGACTAAGTTGACAAAGCCCTCCATCCCCGTCAACTTAGTAGGCCCACAAGTCATCCTGCTACTATACTGGGTCCCAGCTAACAGGGGGAGTATTCATTTTTTTGTGCGTAATAAGGAGGCACTTCCTTGCGTACGAAGATATAACTGGTGGGTCCAAGCTGTCAGAGCCGGCCGCGGGGAGGAGGGAGCAGGCAGTCCCGCCGGCGCTTGTGTGAGCGGCTGGAGCAGGAAGAGCAGAGATTGAAGAAGCACAACGGCCGTTGGATGGCCATCCAACAGTCACTGCTTGTGCATCAACCTTTTTTTTAGGTAAGCCTCAAATCTATGGAAAACAGCATACAGCCCATCTGCCATTATTTTTAATAATTTACAGCCCATTTGCTAATTCTTAAGATTTTTTTGGAGCCCATATTCTTTTTGCTAGCATTACAGCCCATATTGTGGCCACGGTTAAAAACTTATACGAAATTTTGCATATTTCGGTGCGGTTCGAACTGTTTTTAATCCCGAAATTTTGACTCACATTCAAACTAATTTTAAAAATAAATGTATATCAACATAAAATCCAACAAATTCTCCACGCATAAAAATTAATGTAATTTAAAATCTCAAAATAAAAAAAAGATATTTGAAACTAACTGCCGGTTTGATGTGTTTTAAAAATGTACAACCCGTTTCTCATTACTGATGGGCCATTTTCTCGGCCAGCCGAATGAAAGCTCTCCTCGTCTTGAAAGATTTGCAGCCCAACAGGCCTGACAAAATGACTTACTTGACAAATCACAAAAAAACTGGGTTGTGGCCGTGGACCCAGCTGTCAGCCTCTACATGTGCAGTACTCTCCCGATGGAATGTCGTTAACCACATTGACCATGCCGCGCCGAGAGCACCAAGGCGGTGGACGACGGTGAGTCCTAGGAAGGGGGCGACGCGGAGCTGGGGAAGATGCGGCAGTGGATGCCCACGCGGAGAGGAGTACCAGGATTCACTGGTTTGGCTGCGGTGTGAGGCTACCTTCGCCGCAGGGCCTGGCTAGCGGTGGGAGTAGTAGGGGGCGATGAGGCCTCAACGGCAGCACAATCGACCACTGGAGGCAGGAGCAGGCGGTCTCCCCGGCGTTGGTTTGGGTGGCTGGTGTAAGAAGAGCAGCGATTGAAGAAGTAGCAGGACCATTCAATTCAAATCAAACGGTTACTGCTGCTAGAATCGTTTGTTGACTAAGTTGACAAGCCCTGCGTACGCGTCAACGTAGTAGGCCCACAGGTCAGCCTCCCAACCGGTGCACCCCAGATGTCAGTGGGAGGAATCTTTTTTTTCGCGTAATAAGGAGGCAGTTGATTACGTGCGGCCAGGCCAGCGGAGGGAGTAGGGTGGGTCGGGGAAGCCTGCGCGGCATCACAACGGGCCACAAGAGGAGGGAGCAGGCACTCCCGTCGGTGCTAGTTTAGTCGGCTCGAGCAGGAAGATCAGAGATTGAAGAAGCACGGCGGCTAGAATCGTGTATTCACTGACAAAGCCTTGCGTAAACAAGTCAGCCTCGAAATCTATGGCGTGTACAGCCCATTTGCTATTATTTTTATAATTTTTACTCATTTTATAATTCATATGGAATTTATTGCAGCCCGTTTTCCATTTTTAGAATTGCCGGCCATTTTCTGGTCAGTACCAGGGTCAAAAAAATAACTAAATATGTGGGAAATTTTTGCTGGGGAACGAAATATTCTTAATCCAAAAATTAATAGCCATACTAAAACAAATTTAAAAATAAGTTAGTACTATGTCATGTTAAATCCAATGAAATACGTATAAGATATCAGTGAAGAACAAAATTCAAAAAAAAACTAATATCCCATTTGCTCGTCTTGAAAGATTTGCAGCCCAGTAATTCGGAGAAAACAAATAGGCCTAGCTTGGGTATTCTTCAAAAAGAAATACTGGGCTACCTATTTTCCCAAAGAACTGGTGCATGAGCATTTAGCTTTATTTATTTATTTACTTATTTATGTTTAGGGGACCATGAGCATGTACCTGGGCCGGATTCATGTGAGAGCGTCCCTTCCAGTTAATTATGGGCTTCTCTATTGGGCCTTCATCAGTGGGCTGCATGTTATCAACAAGTGGAAAATGTGTTCCGTACGAAAAATAGTATGAGCTACGTACGGTACGGGGCACTAAAGGATCGAACCATGCAACGACTTCCAAAACATTGTGCTTATCATTCTAACAACACATTTATATTCAACCAACAGACGAAATATACTACTGATTGTACATTGAAAACAGCAGCAGCAGCAACCAGGGCTGGGGGTGCAACAGAAGCAGTAAGCAGGCCAGAAGAGTGAAGACGCAGCTCTCTCTTCCAAACCAAACATCAGCCATCATTACAAAAGGGCTACCAAAAAAGAATAAGTGTATGCATCAAACTAAATAAATATCCTACTACACCAAGTGTATGCATCTAACTAACTAGCTCAGTTAGACGTTACTATTTATTAAGCTGTGGAGATTGGCTGACGGCTTGAACCAGATGGGTGCCTGACGGGGGAAACTCCAGCCAGCAGGTCGAAGTCTGATACTTGCGACCCTCTCTCCTACTTTGGGCTGCAGAGCGTGGCGGCACATATCAGGGTATGGTGCATGCAGAGACGCATGGTACGCTGTGTACACACAGTTTTGCCTGATGAACGAAACCGCGCTGCCATCATGATCCTTGCCGTCGGTTATCTCCTGGTTAATCGGATAATTCAGTCCGACAAACAGAGAGCGTGTGCCAAGGCTACTTACCAGCCTCCAGTCAAAAATTCCTGAAGGCCCAGAGAAGCTGGGATCCTGCTCAAAGACCTTGCAGTGACTGTGATTGTATTCCGCGAAACAACACGTCCGGTACGTGCGAACGATCATCAATCTTTCGCCGTCGTCTGATCGAGCCAGGAACCACCTGCAACTGCCATGCCGCTTTTCTTTGAAAGGTTCTGGGATTAGGAAGGGTAGGGACACCAGGCGGCCTACAACATCATATCAAGTTGGAGTCAAATAAAAAAGGGCTCTTGATTTAGTCAATCTTAAGAACAGCATGTTATGAGCATGAATATTTTTTCAGTAAATGTTGACAGTAATATAAGCAAGCCATCATGATATCATAGGAAAGTAACATACTGCTGTAACAGCCGTTTGTAGCGATGACTGGAGTAGGCCAGCAATACGTCCAGCCATAGAAGGAGTCGACAGCGTAAATGAAGCCCTTGTGTTCAATGGCATCAGAGAACCATGGAGGATGTATGATCCTGCGATGGACGTGCAGATTTATCCACTTACCGCAGTGACCTGTCAGATAGGCGAGACCGCGGTTGAAGAACGCAATTAGCCTGAAATCTTTATAATTCCCAGATCTTGTGGGCACTTGGCAGATTACAACCTTGAGCAAATCAAACTTGGTATCATGTTGGCTACTGTAAGATTCCGAGTATTCTGGGCCGCGGTGCCAAAGCAGTGCAGTGTTAATCGAAGGAAGGGGGATCAATCGCCGGGTGTAGACCTCCACGAGCATCCAGCTGCCGCGACCGTCGACGAGCACCATCCAAGACGTGTTCATGCCGACCCAGTACATACCGTTAATGTAGCTGAGGCTGACGGGGATCGGATCGCAGTGAAGGGGGTTGATGCTCGCCACCATACGATCATTATGCTGCGTGCCACGCCGTTTCTGAAGATCAGGCGGCATCAGCAAGCAAGGAGCTGGCTTAAAAAGCTCCGGCCTGAGGGCTTTGAGTAAACGGTACAGCCCCGACGAGCACGCGGCGAGCGGCATGGTACTGAGATTGTCCACACGCGAAACAATGAGCTTGATTACCTCTGTGGGGAGCGAATTCCAGCCACTCTTTCGGCGGATGCTGCTCGGTTCTACCATTGTTAGTGCTTGGGTTTCGGACGAGGGGGGGGAGGCGCCTTAGCGGGGATGGAAGCTTGGACGAGATTATGTGCGGACAAAGATGGAGAAGCGAATATGTGCTGCGGGAAGTGGACAGGTGATGATGACTACAGCATGCCGCTTGACTTACGAGACACATACCAGCAGCGTAGGGTCATATCGATGCCAGACAACTTGCTTGAGTGATCACAGTACTGGTACTCCCTACAGTACCTACTACAGTACTATGCCCTAGCTTGCTAGAGTAGAGTAGTAGAGTAGGACTCTGCTCTACTACTAGCACCGGAGGAGTAGTATATTCTAATCTAAAATAGTTACAAACTTCAATGCCCGATCGTGGAATGACTATGAACCGTGCTCAAAGACCGTGTCTACATGGTGTTTGGACTTATATGCAAAAAAATAGCAAGATGCATGTGCATTGCACGGCACACCATCATCACCAACTCGGTTTTTTCTCTACTCCTACTCCTATAAAAGACTCGGTTGGTGATGATGGAGGCCAGGAGGCATGTTCAGCCAGGCGTGCAGCAGACGGCGCAGCACTATTCGATTTGTTATAAAAAAAGTAGTAGAGATAGAGACATAGGGAGGAGCACGAGGTAAGGCCTTATCTGTAAATGTGGAGAGAGGTGCGGGTATCTTTTTTAAAATTGTCATAGTTGGCTTTCTATCCATCAGATATAGATCGGACGGTCTATATTACAAGATGGCAGGCATACCATCATCACCAACTCGGTTTTCTATAAGAGTAGATATATATAGATATAGATAGATAGAGACTAGGGAGTACTAGATAGAGTACCAGGACACCATCTACTGCTTCATGTGCTACTCCTGCGCTCCATTCGGCGGCCGCAACGTCCCCTACAAGCTACAGCCACTCCCTCCTGCGCTCCATTCGGCGGGCGTTGTTGAAATCTGGGGAGCACACTCTCGCGACTGCTGGCAGCCACGACTTCACCGACGATGACTTCTTCCCCGACCTCAGCAACCTCTTCCTCAACGACATGGGCGACAACCTCAACGTCAACGGTGCTGCTCCCATTGCACCGTATGTGTTTCTGTCCTTCTTGTTCGAAATCGTGGTAGAATTCATGTTTCTACTCTGTATCCTACTACTATGCTAGTCCACATGATTAATTTCATCTCTGTTATAGCCGTCATGATTTATTTTGTGCTTATTCGGATTAAATCTCGTAGTAACTTGCTCATATATTCAACTGGCGCAACGTCCCCTACAGCCACTCCTGTTTCATTGACGGCCTGGTCGATGCCTCCAAGGAGCCCTTCGTCCACTGCTATGAGTGCCCGATGCCGTTTGGTGGCTCGCCGACGGACATGGTGCATCACCTCACGGATGCGTGCAGCGGTCACTGCTGGCCCTTGGCGGAGAACATCAAGTACGACACGTGCTACTGGTTCACCATGCCGGAGTCGCTGGAGGATCACTGCCGCCTGCTTGTCTCGGAGGAGGATGGCAGCGTCTTCCTCTTGATCGTGGGCACCGGCGAGGCCCGCGCAGGCCGCCGCCCCGTCTTTGTAATGTGCGTCAGGGGCGTCGCCGCTGACGCTTACACTGACACGAGGCAGATGTACGGGTGCATGGTCAATGTTACTACCCCTCCGCGTCGCGTGGGCGGCGACACCGGGCTCATCGGACAGACTTGGACTCTGGGGAGCTGGGACTATCCCTCCAATGTGGACTTGGAAAACCCATGGCATCTGTTCCATCCTTTACCCACCAACTCGGTGCACGGGGACTCCAAGGAGGTTCACCTGGACATACGCATTATCAAGTGCACTTAGAAAACATGTAGTGTGTGTGGGGGCGCTTATGGCCCGTGTCTTTGCCGCTTTCGATTTTGTAAGCTTGTCGTTAAACTTGAGTGGCTTTCACCGCAGTCCTTCCTTTGAACTGCTCCTCTCAGTGAGCTGATGTAAGACAATTTGGGTTTCATTTGATAATGGAACCGGGGAGGAGCCTCCCTGTTCTTCTAAAAAAATACGCATTATCAAGTTAAATGTTGATCATTAGTCTTCGCTCAATGTAATCCACTGTCTAAGCATGTGGAGACTTCCATGCAGGATCTTGCTCTATTGGAGTATCGCGCATGAATAAAAGTGTATCCGTTTATGGTTTAGTCTAGAATCTTCCATGTATGAATTTTTACTACAGTACTGGTGAAAGACTTACGATGAACCATTTCTTACATCTCCTCTGCCCCCTTGCAAGTCATCCTGATTTAATCCCTCCGTCTAGGTGTATAAGGGCATGGTTAATATTACTTAATAGTATAGCCAACTGTTGACTATAAGAAAGTGCCATGTCATCTTTAGCCAACATGTATAACAATCGATACTCAAAAACTAATTCTTAAAGATCATTTCTTGCAAAGCACAATAAGTGTTATTTCTTCACAAGTTTTGGATGCAGGTTGAACAGTTGAACGCTTTTGTTTGCAAAAGATACCTTTTTATCTATTTCACCCGGATGTTTGTGAGCTCTAGAGATGAGATAATATCCGAAGAAACCTATCGATACCCGTTACACATGAGATGACCCCACATCCTTTGTCAAAATAAACAACTCCCCGATCAATGCATTTCACTCTTCGGTGGCAAAGCACGGGATCCTTACTACTATAGGATTAGTACGACCAAAATTGAACTAACATTATATAAGGTACGATAAATACTGATGCATGTCACCTAAAATTATATGCATTTCAAACTATGTTCAATACGGAAATCCAACGATATAGTTTTGTTGACGATGCACTAACATTTTGTCAGTTAAAATTCTTCAGTCAAATTCATGGGGGACTATAAACACAGAAAAGATGTAGTACAAGTTGTAGAGGGCGGCGCTGCACGGGAGTCTCGACCTCTCACCCCTCTCGTGGCGCGGCATGTAAAGCCGTCATATCACAAATCCGGGTTGAGATTCCTCTGGCAGTACCGTATGGTGGCTGTAGTGTGGATGACATTGGGGCCAGGTACCACATAACAGTGACTGTACAGCACCGTACAGTACTGCAGAGGATCCTAACCCGTGCTAACCACTCCCAGTAATAAATGGCCTAGTAAAATAAACGGACAAGCAACCATCACATCCCTCTGTCTTTTTTGCATTTCATCTCTCTACATTTACTTTCTCCGGTTCATCTCCCACGCTCGATCCCTAGCTACTACTCCTAGGGCCAGTTCTTTTGGCGGCTTCCCCAGCTTTTCCCACAAGACTAGTCACAGTGGAGAGTAACAATAAGGCGCCTCACTCATTTATTTGGGCTTCTAAACTACTACTCCGTCCTGGTTTATTCCTCACCATTGTAATTTGTGCTAAATTTTGACCAAAGATTTAACTGATAAAATGTTACTCAAAACACTTAGGCGCGGTACATCTAGGTGTGTAAGTCATCTTACGAAAACCAAATAATCCGAAAACACTTAGGCGCGGTGCATTAACTTCTACCTCGTTTCTTGTTTCTTGACATATCAACCAATAAGAGATAAAGAGTGTGCATGCTTTTAATGACTTGAGATATCAAACACGACATGCAGTGGTTAGTTCATTGCATGTAATACTATTAATTAGCAAATAAACATTAACGTTTCTATTTTTCTCCTCCTCCTTGGTCACGGTGCACAGAGAAATAACCACAGAGAAGGAAGCTAAAAGTAAACAATCAAACGAGCAGTTTTGCATTTGTTTTGCATTGAATCGTTTCACAAGCTTGACTAGTGTTGTTTTTCCACTTTTACAAAAACCGCATCATAATGTTCAAACGTGCATTTGCATGTACATAAGTAATAGTAGTACTCCCTCCGTCTAGGTGTACAAGTCTTCCCTCATTGTTGGTCACCGTGCACAACCAAAGATGACTTATTGACTTGGACAGAGGGAGTAGCACAGTCTGCAAGCATATATCGAGAGAGACGTGTAGTCCGATAGTATATAGTAAAGTTCGTGCTATATGCACGTACTTGCAAAATGCGTAATAATACACACCATTTCCAAACTTTCCCTTTTACATACTTAATTAAGGACGCTAAAAATTCCTGAACGTTCGGGATTTATCATTTGCGTCCCAAAACTAATGAGATCGCCTTACGAAACAAAAATTATACTCCTCCTAAAAGCCACGACGCTCGCAGGAGTGCTTGCAGCGCGCCACGAGTGCCCTGGTGCGCGGCCGTTTCCCAGCGCACCGACACAACGCCTCTTCCTCATCCTCGCAACTCGCCAGGTGATGATTGGCGGCTTGCCGGCGGGCGATCGCGATCTCACCGGTGTGGTGATCCGGCGCCAACAGGTACTCCTCCTGGCTGGAAGTGTGCGCCCGGTCCATGTACCGCCAAGCGTAGATGAGGCGCTTGGGCCCGACTGCACTCAGGGCGTCGGCACGGGCGTCCTCCGCCACCCTCATGGCCCTTGCACGAGCCTTCTGCCAAAGAACCAATTGCTTGACTCTCTCGGACGCGACATAGATCTCCCAGAAAGCTTGTTGCACGGTGCGCTTCTCTTCCTCGGCCTTCTTCTCCGCCTCTATTTTGGCGCGCTCTGCTGGAGGCAAAGCCTCCCACAAGGCGACATCCATTTCTTTCCAAAGCTCCTCAAGGCTGGGTGGCTCGGTGGGCGGCGCGGTGTTCTCCTTGTAGCGGGGAGCCGACGCGTCCTCTGACGCGCGTGCCGGCGAGATTGAGAAGGCCGACGCGTCCACCTCGACGCGTCGCGGCAAGGAGCGGAACGCCGACACGTCCTCCTCGACTAGTGGCGGCGAGGAACGGAACGGCGATGCGTCGCGTCGCAGCGAGGAGCGGAACACCGACGCGTCCTCCTCGACTAGTGGCGGCGAGGAACAGAACGGCGACGCGTTGCATAGCAGCGAGGAGCAGAACGCCGACGCATCCTCCTCGACTAGTGGCGGCGAGGAACGGAAAGGCGACGCATGACCGTCCGCGCGGTGCAGCGAGGGGCTCCTAGGGCTTGGGAGGGGAGATGCCATGGTAGTCGACGTGAGAGGGAGGGGGAGGAGATAGCGATGAACATGAACGTGAGGGGGAGGAGATAGCGATGTCGTGGGAGGCGCAGTATTTATAGCGAGCAATGGCACACCTACGTAAGATATGGACTGAGCTGCACTGACTTAACTGCAGGTCCAGTTGTGTCACTAACATGTGGGCCAGTACACTGATGGGCCCGTATGTCAGTGACCCAATGCACCTGAAGTTAAGTAAAAGCTACGTGGGCATATTTGTTGGAATAAATAAAGGGGAGCGAAGGGGTGGAAATATTGCTGGTCACAACGGACTGGACGAGCATGGGGGGAGGAGAGTCATGCATGCAGATTTTTTCACACGGGGTGGAGTGGTGGGACCGCCGGATGGAGAAGGAGAGTTTGGCAGGCATATTGTTTCCACACATGGAGAGGAAAAGATTTGGAGACGAACGGGCTTCCTGCAGGTATGGGGAACGGTGCATAATAAGTCCTCTTGCATGCCGGGCTACGTATAGTCTCAAGTCATTAAAAACATACACGCCCACACATGTTCATATTTCAAGGTGCACTAAATTATTGCATGCGATGATTAAGGCTGGCCATCATGGTGGTATCTTAGCTTGTACACGGGAATAGCAAACATGCTGTTGTGGCAAAGAATTAAAGAAGAGAGGGGGGTTAGACTTTTTTTGTGAACACATTTTTTTGTGAAGAACGACAACATTAGTTGAGTACTTTTGCGGACTTCTAAAACGATTCCACCGCCTCTACTATCTTGCTAAGAGTAGGTGAAATTTTTGAGTCAAGCCCTTTAAACTAGAAGGGAGGTAGTGGTACTCTAATAGCTAGGTGCGTAAGTCATCTTACGAAAACCAAATAATCCCAAAACACGTAGGCGCGGTGCATTAACTTCTACCTCGTTTCTTGTTTCTTGACATATCAACCAATAAGAGATGAGGGTGTGCATGCTTTTAATGACCTGAGACTATCAAACATGACATGCAGTGGTTAGTTCATTGCATGCAATACTATTTAATTAGCAAATAAACATTAATGTCTCTCATTTTCCCCTCCTCCTTGGTCACGGTGCACAGCCTAAGATAACTTACTCACCTAGAGGGAGGGAGTATCAACATTCACAATGTCAAATCAATATTTTTACACTCATTATAAAACGTAGTTCTTATACTCATTATAATCAACATTGTAGATATTGATATTTTTAGTATAAATTTGGTCGTGGGATTTCATTGATGCCTGTCAAAGCATGGAGGAAGTGGAGCTTAGGGCTTACATTGCCAGTCTCTACATAGGTATTTATCTTCATAATCCTATAATTTTAGAGACTGATTGCGCTTTTGTGCTAGCGTCTCTTGCATCGGGGGACTATGACAGGTCTGCTATGCGTGACCTGAAGATGAAAGCGTTGAGCATCTCGAAGTTGATCAACAATCTTCAATTATCAAAGATTAGCCGTTCGCCCAATAAGGTGGCACACTTAATCGCTAAGTATAGCTTTGACAATAGATTAGATGGTATTCTTGTAAATAATGTACTGCCATGTGTGGTGAATATTGTATCGAATGAGTGTACTGGTGTGGCTGGTTAATTAATATAAGGTGGTGTTTAAAAAAGTATATATTTGGTCAAACACTTTGCAAACGGTTGACGGGAGTAAAAAGGACCACAGGAAGTATCATGCATGCGGAGTAGGCAAAAATAATTGCTCATTTTTAGCCGGTCGAAGTCTCAAAGGGCGCGTCCGCGCGAGGGAGGTGCGACGGTTGACGGAATTAAGTGAAGTTACATCCACGCACTGGCATGGCGTGCGAACAGGCAGAAGCTATACCGTCAGGCCTATGATATGGGTCTAGTAGACATGACATCTAGTGGGCCCCGCATAGTTCTCGAGAACTCTTTGGGGGCTTGTAGCCGTTTATCCACCGGGCAAGCCAGCAACCCCACGCCGTTCGCACACCCTACTCGTCCCCGTCTTCTACCTCAGAACAGTTTGCTCCCAGTCGCCCCGTCCTTTCACATTAGTTCGCTCCCAGTTTTTGCGGGGTACAATAGTTCAAGTTCTCCTAACCCTCCTCCAAAATCCATGGCCTCCCAAATCTCCATGGTCGCCGCTGAGTACCAGGTTAGAGCCATCACCGGCGATCAGTTCATCATCATCTACACACGTGGAGCCGCGATGGTGAAAGTATGGTTTGCTCGCTTCCTACGCATGTTCAATAGTTCAACGGATGAGTGGGTCGCTAGGCTAGATGTTGAGTACACCATAGTCTTGGGATGAGAGAAGGATCTAAAGGACGAAGAGAGGAAGAAGCCCGCCGTGATCCAGGTTTGCGTACATAACATTTGCTTGGTCTACCACATATGCCATGCCGACGTTGAGTGCCAGGATTTTAAGAACTTCCTCAAGGACAAAAGAGTGAAATTCGTTACTGTAGGCTTTAAGAACGACAAAGAAGTCCTGTGTCGGATAGGTCTCGTTGTAGGCCAGCCCTTCGATCTCCAGAAGGCAAGCCTGGTGTCCTCCTCTCAACCTTCAATGCTGACCCTGGCAGCAGCCATGATTGATCCTTCATACGCTAAACTGAAGAAACCTCATCACGAGTTTCATCATGCATGGGAGTCGAAGACATTAGATGAAGATCACATCCTGTACGCATCAATGGATGCCTACATTTGTTTAAATATCTACATGGGTTGGATGAAGAAGCACAGCCCAGTGTCCGGTTCAAGCAAAGAAGAGTCGGCGAAGAGGAAGAGGAAGAGGGACGAGGACGAAGTCGAGGACATGGACTCGGACTCCGAGTAGGTGGTAGTGCCGTCACTCATGCTGGTTCTACTGTAGTGTCAAGCTGACTAGTTGCTTAGTTTATTTTCAAGGGTGTGTTGTGCTGAGGCCCCAGCAGAACTATGTTTATGTTCTTTCTCGTTATTTGAACTGATTAGTATGTAGAGTAGTACTAGTACTATGTCTTACTACTGTTCTTCTTGCAGTTGGTACTACAGCTCGTACCTTCGTGTTCCCACTGTACTTAATACGTTCGTACTAGTAGTATAATTTGGGTCAGTCAATTTGTGAAAGAAGTTCGACGGAGCGAAGGAAGAAGATGGTAGAAGAGGTGGAAGAAGATGGTAGAAGATGGTTGCATCAAACAACTCACATGAGTTGACTGACCCAAATTGCTCCTTCAGATTGCAGGATCCACGTGGCACTCAAGGTCTCGAAGGTAGATTCCTCATCCGCACCCGATTTGCGGGCTCGACGCGCGCGCGACTGGCTTGCCGGTGTGCTAGAGCACGCGCTCGTCCTCCTCTTCGTATGCTGCGTGCATAGAGGCGGATCCACCAGCTGCTCGCGTGCTTGGCAGCGCGGCGGCATGGCGAGGAGGGACTGCAGACGACATGATAGGGCGAGCCTTTGGCTTCATGGCACAGGGATGGCAGCGACACGGCGGTGATGGGCGAGACATTGTTGGCCGGAGCAGGCGGGCATCGGCATGCGCAACGGCGACGGCCGCATATTGATGAGTGCGCGTATGGGAGCTTACTTTAGTTTTATATGAGGTTGGTCAAACTTAAAAGAAAACCGTACTAGTACACGTAAACATTAGACTTAGGCAGCGCTTTTTTTTTAAGTTAGTACCACAGCCATGATACGGAATCCTGTGCAAGAGCGTGAACCGCGGCCGCGCGGTCGATCGAACGGTGCGTCACCGTGTCGCGCTCGAAGGACATGCATCGAACCTTTTTGTGTGTGTGAAAACAATCCTCGAATATTAATCAACTTTTTTTTCCTGGGAAAGTTCTTGACGCTGCAATATTTCCATATATTTGAATTTAGCTCCAGTTTGTGTTTATTTGGATTTGGACGTTTTAGGTGCGCCCTAGTTTTTTTTAATACTTATTTTGTGTGTGTGACTGAGAGGGAACGTGTGTATGTGTCCGTATGTGTGTTGTGGCGGAAGGGCAATGTGGAGAGAGTGTGCGTGTGATACAGACATAGAGAAGTGTGAATGTGCAAACAATCATGCATGAGTGAGACATAGACAGATGCCGATACGTTGTGTATACATGAGAGAACGGACTTCTAGTTTACTTGTGTGTGTGTGTGAGAGAGAGAGAGAGGAAGAGAGAGAGAGAGGAGCATCCGTAACACAACAACCATCTTTCTCGATTCGTCGGTCCCTCGCACGATCGCATGCTACATATGCATCAACGCGCACATTTTGACACCCTCACTCGGCCCCTGCCCACCTCAAGGCCCGCGCAATCTCTTCGTGAATACCCATTTCTCTCCTTAGGTTTGTTTTCGCTCAATATCTGACACACACACACACACGCACGCACACACACGCACGCACGCACGCACGCGCGCACACACACACACACGGACGCAACACAACACACACACACTCCCCCGAGCACACAATTCATCCCCATCCAAGGTTATACGGCGACCACTCTCGCTTGTGCTTCTTTGCACCCCAACATGCACAACACCTCAATCTTCAAAGAGGGCATCGAGCAGATCGAAGAAGGCGACCACACCGCGCTAGAGAATGCGGGGTCATTTGGAAGCAGGGTGATGTGACGACGGCTGACTGACTCCTCCCCCCATGCTCTCTCTCTCTCTCTCTTGCACAAAATTACCAATCCCTCTCTCCCCCGCACAAAATTGTCAATCCCTCAACCCATGAGATCCTTCCCCTCTCTTCCATGTTTTTCCAGATCTCTCATCAAACATGTTGTCTCTTCTCCTTCCACGTATACAGAATCACGTATATTACATGTCTCCATCTTTCTCACAGACCTAACTTCTTTCTCTCTCTCTCTCTCTCTCTCTCTCTCTCTCTGTGTGTGTGTCTGTGTGTGTGTCTCGTTAGGTTTGTCTCCTACTCTCTCGTCCACATACATACAATCTTTCCCACCCTATCTGCTCCATCTTCAAAAGCTCTCTCTCCACGTTTCATTCACACAATGGGATATGTCAAAATGTTGCTTCTATAATGGCTAATGTAGAGTTTTGGTTGTTTTTGTTGCATCCTCCAAAGTAATAACTATGAAATGCATGTAGATTCTCATTTGACTGGGATTATGTGAGTTTGAGCATGTTGTGAAGTACTATAGACCTTGTATACATCTTGGGATTCAACAATGATTGTAACTATTGAATTGTATAGACCATTACATTCGAAGTCAATAGCCTAATATTTTTATTTCACAATTTCAACAAATGATTAGTTCACTATAAACTAAGAAAACAAATGTGTACTCCCACCATTTTTATTTAAGTCCGCGTATTAGCATTGGTCAAAGTCAAGTTTTGTAAACTCCCAGAAAGCTTATAACAAAAAATATTAACATATACAATAACAAATAAATACCATTAGATTCATATTGAATGTACTTCCACATCATACATATTTGTTATGGTAAATGTTTATATTTTTATATTAACTTGGTCAAACTTTAGGAAGTTTGACTTCGGTCAAACCTAATATGCAGAGTTTACTACTACTACTTGCTAGTTGCTTAGCCGAATCACTCAACACGCCACATGGGGAGTCCAGTGTCACAAAATTTTGAGGTCGGCGGGAAAATCTCCCGCGACCCTGATTCGAGCAGTGGGAAGTTACCATCATAGCCTTAAGGATTAGGCCTACGTACGACGCTTGGTAGGTGGTTGTTTTCGTAACTTCAGGTTCACCCTACCCAGCCAGCCCCACCCCGGCACCAAGAGTAGTACACCTGAATACTCCCCATTTTCTATCCCCACTGCAAAATAGACTTCTCCACGGCACTGCAGCGTTCGTGCTCCTCCCCTTTACATCGGCGCACTCGTCCACCGCAGCGCATCTGCCTCATCGACGACCTCATACGCCACACTGGAGCCGGTCCACCGTCGTTGTCATAGACGGAGCCTCTTCCCCGGCATCGTCTTCCACGGTCTCGGATCTGCTTCCCGGAAGCCAACGCCAAGCGCAGAAGTACCACCGTCGTGGACACTGAACTGACTCCCGTTGCCGACCATAACTCATAGAGGCCTCCGCGACCATCGTTCTCCTCCTCGATTGGTAATGTGTGTATTAAATCACTTAGCAGTACATGTGCAGTTCCAATTTTGTTCATACCTACCCTTCAATTTTCCTGGGTGCTATTGTTCCCGTAAAAGTAATTGGGTGCTATTGTTCCAGAAATAAGCTAGCAGAGGCAGAGCAGGCTAGGCGTCTCCTGCTATCTAAAACGGTTGTCAATACAAAATTTCCTTCATAATAGCTAGGTTCAAATGTTTATCCAGTCAGCATGCCTGTTGTGATGTCTGTGCATCTACTGATGTGGCACAAAATGTTTTTTTTGGGTCATGTAATAACAGCAATTACTTTCCAAACAATAACAGACGAAGCATATGACATGGTATAGTTCACGCGCAAGCCCGACATTCCAAGTCCAACTTCCACATCAAACTCATGTTCACAGATATCTGCACATGCATACATAATGTCCACAACCATGATTCACTTCAAAGAAAAAAAATGTGAGGAGAGTTATAAATAAAGAAAAACCTCTACTAGTTCCTGCTACCAGTGTGAGCACAACAAGTCAAGACCATGCGTAAATTAATTATATTTTAGTCATTTTTTGTGTTCTAAAATGCCTACCGGCTCGCGGAAGGACGTGTTGCTGGCACACGCGCGGATTCAAAGAAGGCAGGCGGGGCAGTCTTAAGCTGGTTGCACACGGCGAGGAGGCGTGCTCAGCCGGGCCCGCAGCGAGTGCGGCCCTCTTGGCCGGCGCGCCGGTTCAATGCCTGCGCTATGAGAGGTCGCGTCCGTGTCAGAGAAATCACTCCCTCTAGTCCTTTGTTGTTTGGGTATAACAAAATCTCGTTTTCCATTCACATTTTACAAGTAAAATTCGTGGACAAACTTTGACCCAAAGCATGATGGGGACTAGTAAACCAGAATGGAGGTAGTAGTTTTTTTTAATCAAAGAAGGGTTTCCCCTTCCGATTACTGAAAACCAGCATCTAAATCTAAACCATAGTATTTGCCCTAGAACAACCAGGTTCAACATCTCGTAACATAAACCCATACAACCATACGCCAAGGAGGTATGTAGTACTATGAATTCCATTTTCGCTCCATACCAATCGTTCTAAAAACTACTTACTACTTATAATGTGCCATTTAAAATCAGAACTCTTAACCCCGCTAAAAAACGATATTTTAAACGTGGCTACTTGGTCTGTGGCAACTGGCGAGCCACCGCGCTCCAAGTCGTTCACCTGTGGTCCCGACCATCAACTCCTACAAAGGTGCTCCACCATGTACCCGGTACCCGCGAATGCAGCAATCATGCACCTAGGGTTTTAGGGTTTATTTGTTAACGTCGCCTTTACGTAACACTCATGTGTGCGAGACAGCGAGAGGTCGACTGCGTGCGTGCGCCTCTTCTCTTCGTATATGTACTCCACCCTTTGTCTGGTGTCCAAAAAATTATAATAACTACTAGCAATGTGCCAATGCGTTGCCACACAATCAAAGTAGATTAATACATATTCACTGATTTGATAGAAAAAAAGTCTAGTTTTGAAATATGTATATCACTAAAAATATGTTATGTTTCACTCAAAATATATACCTTTGGCGGTTTTGATGAGATAAGGGAGGCATGTTGTTGGTTTCAAGATTCGAGAAGTGGTATATGTCTAATTTCTACTCTTACTAGAAAGATGCCCGTGCGTTGCACGGAACATCAAAATCTCGTGGGAGAAAAGGATGAACGAGGGAAGGCCTTATCTGCCAATGTGGTGAAGAGTGTGGGTAAATTGCCATATTTTCCTTCCTATCCATCAGATATAAATCGGACGACCTACATTGCAGGATGGTAGGCCCACCATCATCACCAACTCTATTTTTTATCCCTACTCTTATAAAAACCATTGTCGGTGATGATCGTGTGCCTGCCATCCTGCAATATAGGCCGTCCGATCTATATCTGACTGATAGGAAGGAAACTATGGCAATTTTGCAAAAAGATACCCACACCCCTCTTCATATTTGCAAATAAGGTCTTCCCTCGTTCATCCTTTTCCCCCACAAGATAAACTACTCATACAAATCCATCTTGATGTTTCGTGCAACGCATGGCATCTTGCTAGTTGTTGCAAAAAGCCCATGTGTGTGTGCGAGAGAGGGAGAGTGGAGGAGGACGAAGTGCATGTGTGACAAAGACACAAGTAGTGTGTGTGTGACATGTATCAACTTAAAATGAGGCGATAGTGTGTGTGTGCACGATCGAGAGGGCGTGTCTCAAGAAGGGAAGAAAAAGCTACATAGATGCAAGGAGCAAGAGAGAGACATGTATGCGATGGTGGAAGCATGAGTGTGCGGGTGTATAAACCTATCTAGAGGCTAGCTAGTCGATAAATTCTTGTGAGAGAAATACGAGTCGGGGTGCGAAAGCGAGAGTTTTGTGTGTGTAGAGAGAGACGGTAGTCGGGAAGGGGGGTGGAAGCAGGAGTTGTGTGTGTGTCTGTGAGAGAGAGAGAGAGAGGAGACGGTAGTCGGGGTTGTCTGATCGGTGTCAGTCTGGGATGGAGACGAAAAGGAGACCGCAACAAATGTTGTATCTACAGGAGAGAGAGAGAGAGTAATTTTAGTGGTATGAGTCATATGTAGAAACATATAGGGTGTGTGAGAGAATCCCATAGAGAGAAACACAAAGTGAAAGACGAGTGGAGACTGTGTGTGTGGCGGTGAAAAAGAAAGCTTAGGTACCGAATGATACCAGAGAACAGTAGAGACGTGAGAGATAATGAAAACCGTGTAATGTATAATGATAGGGAGAGTGTGACACTTCTCAAGGGAGACATTGAGAGACCATGTTTGAGAGGATAGGTGAAACATGAAGTGAGCGTGCGGGTGAGCTGGAGAAAAGAGAGTGATGGCTACCTGAAGGAGCATGCATGCGAGAGAGATGGACGTGAAAGGAGTGAACAAAAAAGGGATTCAAATATTTGAATTAGAGATGATGATACATGTAATCCATACTCGAACCAAAATTGATCTATCAAACATGCATACTCATATGAATTCACGCACATCTATGTTATTTAATATGTAGATATTACTGATCCATACATTTTAGTAGAACTTAATTTGGTTAAAAAATTTCGAATTCAACATTAAGATTTCAAGATCGTTGTATTTGTAAATCATTTTATACATATAAAGGAGCAGAATTTGTTGTTGTGCTTTTGAAAGTATATATGTAAAAAAATGATGTATATAGAATGTAATTCCAATTGAAAATGGATCGCGCCCGAAAAAAATAGTAGAATACAAATGGGATTCGAATTGAGTTGGCACGGTAAACATGCACTATGCAAAATTTGAACGAAGCGGGGAAAGTCGCAGTAACTGCCCGAAACCAAAATTTCACCCAAACGCGACGTAACCGCCTCTCACCCGGATTCATACACGGTGGGCACCAAAACACAGTGTTCCCTCGGCCGAAATCGACTCCCTCCCTGATTCATATTCATACACGGTGGGTGCCAAAAACAAACTCTCGTCGGCAAATATTCGATGTATGCGAGATTACCATCCTATCCCCAACCGACTAATGTTGCTGTGATATACATAGTAGAAATTTGAAACGGGGGCTAAGTTTGTAAATTTCCTTGCATTTGAAACAAGCGCGCCGTGACTACATGGTTCCCCCTTCCTCTCTACCTCCCTTTTCCCCATTCGTACTCCGTGGGCGCCAAGACACCCTCTCCACCCCACCCTCCTCTGTCCGCCGCCGTCCGCCACCCGATCCACCGCCGTCCTCCTCCACCATGCCGGAGCTGATACCTCGACACCGCCGTCCATTACAAGAGATCGACCTCTCTCATCCACGCCTTCGGACCGGGATCCTTGCATCCCTACCTCTTGCTTCATCCCCGCTGTCGTCCACCTTGCCGGCGCCGCTCCTACGACCGTCTCGTCCACCGCGCCCCGCCGCCACCGTCTACCCTCCTAGATCTGCTTCCACGCTGCCGACAGCCATCGCTACCACAGCACCGTCAAATTCTCACCAGATGCGTACACGGCGCCGCACCAGAGGCGGTACTCTTTCGTATCTGCTCAACTTATTTATCGCAGCAAGAAAATAGATCGCCACTGCTTTACTCTAATTTCTTGTCTTGGTTACGAAGTTGCCTTTGTCCGGTTTGCACCTCCAGATCCGCCATGGCACGCTCAACACTATACTCCCAATGCTTATGGTTTTCCCCTTTTATATTCCACACTAGTTAAATCACAGTAGACTAAATTTCAAAATTGGGTCAGTCGATTTTTCAGAGCTCACTGGAGTTCGCTGGTGCGGTCCAAGGGGCTCGGGTGGTTGTGGGGCCTCGCCGAACAAATAAAACTCGACGCGGGTGGGGGTGGGGGTGGCGGAGGAACACAGGCGGTGGGGGCCGATGGTCCGGCCGGCGGCCCGTGCGGTGTTCTGTATGGGAAGAATCACAAACGAGGAAGAAAAGGGTTAGGAGACGTAGGATCTTCATCCAACCGCCTGAAATGGTTGAGAGACAGCTGGGAGTTGCATTCTTAATGCGCTCTGGTTCATCATGTGTGGACAGTGCGCAACCAACATTTTATTATCCAAAATCTGCTTGCTCTTCTTTACCATGTTCGATAGAGCTGTGACACAAAACGTAGGACCGACTCCAGCAGACTGTACCCATACTTCACTGGCCACACCACTAGCCCCACCACACAGGACCTGCACTCCAGCAAAAGGTATACCGATTTCATTTGCCATAGCACCAGCTATACCATAGAAAAATCCCACTCCAGCAAAAAGTACAACAAGTCCACCGGCCGAAGACCTGTCCCAACTGCAAAGACGGCCAATTCCTGCAGATTGGAACCCCATTCCATTTATTCCCAATTTAAAAGACAATGCTTTCAATGTTGTTAGGGACTATGTGCATATATTCCCATCATGGGAAGATTATTGTGAAGACAACCACCATTTTCACATCTTCCTGTCCAACTTACATGTAAGTGCTATTATTCATGGTTATTATTTTCCTGTTTTCTGCTGATTAAACACATCAATGATTTACATTACATTGTTGTAACTAGGCGAGGGTCAATCTGGATAGACATGACGAGGAAAGCTTGCTTGTGCTTTTCAAGGAAGCATTGCAGCAGTATCGGTGTTACCTGAGGAAATCACACTTTGGTGGCAAATCTATAAATGAATTTCCGGTGAAGTCTCATGTGCTAAATTTAGAAGACATTGAATGGAAAAACATTGTTATGCACTGGTCTCGTTCCCAGGATGAGGTACTGTCTATGAAATCACATGACAATTCGAATTTCTACTTTTCTGCATGTGCCTTACGGATCTTGTTTGCAGGAAATTTGCTCGAAGAAGAATTCCAGTTTGAAAAGAACGACAGGATATCGCAAATATGCTGCCCGCTGCTTTGCTCTTGTTAGTACCTGTTGTCCTGTATCACTGTACTTGCATACATACCTGGTTCATTATGTGACAGCAGTATGCATGATAGCTTTCTTATCAATTGTTCGCTCCAAATTCTTCAGTATCCAATGCCAATGTTTTTTAGCTCTGCATTGTTCTTGTAAGTACATGTTGTCCTTTATCAGTGTACTTATAATGACAGGTAGTTGTTCATGTACCATCACTTTGCAGCTTATTTTCCTTTGCCCTCCATTTTCTACACATCAGATCTATATTTACTCTTACCATATGGTTGGTACTGAAGAAGTTTAGCTGTGCATTGCTCTTGGCTGTACCTTTTGCCTATATCGCTGCACTTACATTTATAGCTACTTGGTTATGTAGCATCACTCTTCATCTTATATTAAATATTCTCCATTTTTTTATATTATCACATCTATATTTACTCTTAACAAAATGTAGAATAAAGGCAATGCTTATGAAGAAGATTATGTGGTAAACTTCTTGAATTGCCCCCCATCAGCATGGACAAGGCCTTTATAGAGCCTATCTTCACCAATAATGTAAGTTTGTCCATGTCAAGCCTTCAAACTTTGTTGTATATATTTGGTTAGGCATGACTGCAACAGCTCTTTATTTTTGGTGTTTGCATCAAATTGCATGTTTAAAGTTTATTATGTACTCCATTCCAAAATGGATGACCCAATTTTGTACTGAAGTTAGTATAAAGTTGGGTCATCTATTTTAGAACGGAGGGAGTAGTTCATAAACAAAAGTTTATCCTTTCTCAATTTAAGTTTTCAGTTGTACAACCAAGTTCCTTATTCATACCATGTAAATTAAAGTATACAGAGCAAGTGATCTTCTTTTGCACAGCATGTATGCTTCTGTTCTTCATCCGTAATCTAGTGGTGTGGTGAACCTACCCACTGTAGCACAATGTCATATTCTGCAATGTCTTAACTATGAACAATGTCATATCATTCTACTACTCCCTCCGTCCAAAAATACTTGTCATTGAAATGGATGTATCTAGATGTATTTTAGTTCTAGACACATCCATTTTGATGACAAGTAATTCTGGACGGAGGGAGTATTATTTAAACCGTCTCTTTATTTGCTAATCTGAAATGGGATAAATTGACAGCACACTAACCATTGATACTTATGAGTTCTTGATCTGTAATCCAATGGTGTTGTGAAGCTGCCAACTCCTTCACAATGTCATTTCCTGCCATGTCTTGACCTGAACAATACCATATTGTGTTAATGCAATTTTAAACTGTGTCACTTTATTTGTCAGTAAGAAATGTGATGAATTGTCAGCACTGATACTTTTATGTGCAAAACCTGTCATCTGTCTGCTTGTTTATCTTTCAGAGTGAGGAAGATTTAAGTGTTGAACAAGCACAGTCTCATCATCTTGCTCAGCTGCTTGTGCTGCAGCTCCCCAGTAGGGCTAACCTTTCTTGAACTCTATTGAAGTGCTGTCGGTTTTGTATATTATTTTGTCGGTGTGTTTATTTGCACTGGTGGCAATCTTTGATGCCAGTTGTATGTAATCTGTTGTCTGCTTGTGCTTTATTATCATAGTGGCGAACTTTGATGCCCAGTGGATGTAATATGATGTAATTTCTTTATTGTATAGTCTAGGTTTTTTCTTATTCACGATGCTGCAGTTATTTTACTGTCTTCGCAGTAAACCGGCCAAACCGTAAAATTAAGGTACATAATCGGGCCGTCATGCAATCACGATGTAGGTTGGGCCTGAAACGTGCCGAACAGCTAACGGGCCGGTAGCAGCCCGAAATGAACCCCGGCCCATGATTGTGCGAATCAAATCACGGGCTTTTAACAGGCCAAAATTGTCTTGGTCCTTGTATGGCCCAATCAGATATCGGCTGCGAGCAGGCCGGATGCAAACCGGACCGTAGTTAGGCCCAAATATATGACGGGCATTTAACAGGCCGAAATTAATATAGGGCCGAAATGTTAAACGGATCCTTAAGAGGCCAAAACTAATGTCAGGCCGAATTACTAAGTGGGCCTCTTGCAAGTGGGCCCAAGAGCATAGTGTCCAGTTGACGGGCCAAATCTGATATGGGCCATAATTGAGCCCATAGCCTCTTAAAGGGCCGTACCTGATCTGGGCCATAATTTAGCCCAGAACATGGTAGGCTTTTAACAGGCCGGATCTCATATGGGCCACTATTAGGCCCGGAACGTGGCAGGCCATTAATGGACCAGATCAAATATGGGCTGGCATTTGGCCCAAAACATGGCAGCCAGTTAATGGGCCGGCCTACTAGAGCCCTCAAATTCTTGTGGGCCTACAGCTGGGCCGGCCTGTTAATGTCGGCGAAATCTCGTGGCCCTTTAGCCGGGCCGGCCCATTATGATCCGCAAGAATCTTGTGGGCCTTTACCTGGGCCGGCCCATTATGGAAAACAAAAATCTTGTGGGCCTTTACCTGGGCCGGACCATTATGGCCCGCGAAATCTTGTGGGCCGTTAGCTGGGCCAGCCCATTATGGCCTGCGAAATCTTGTGGGCTGTTAGCTGTGCCAGCCCATTATGGCCCGCAAAATCTCGTGGACCTTTAGCTGGGCCGGCCCATTATGGTCCGCAAAATCTTGTGGGCCTTTAATTGGGTCAGCCCATTTAAACTTGATGGGTCGGTCCACGTGTCAACATATCATAGGCGCGTCTCGCCCATTGGATGAGTGACACATGTGCCAGCGCGGACCTGACACGTGTCTCCTCCAACCAATGATGATTTTACACGTGGAAAATCCCCATTGGTCGGGGCTGTTAACGGGTTATCGGATCCAAAACCCGACCCGATAGCTTAACGATGTTCCGTTACGGTGGATGCCACGTGTCGATCACCCTTGACGAAAGCACTTCTGTGACGCGCGATTTATCGTCATGGAAGTGGACACTTCCGTGATGATAATTTTGGTCATGTCATGGAACACTTCTACGACAACACAAGTATGACTATCTTGATTCTGTCATAAATTTGTCATGGATGTACATGCATGACAAAAAATGCGATTGACTGTGACAAACACGTATCATCACGGAAGTGTATTTTCTTTGTAGTGGTACACGGTGGCGGGCCCCGGCCCATCGCCCGGTCCCGTCACGCGCGTGGCCTGTCAGGCCCCTCCGGCTTCCAGGCACCACATGACGCCTGCGCGAAGCCTGAGGGATTGCCTCAAGATTCGGCAGACTCCTCGGTTCCCGCCACAGCCGGGATGCCGTGATCCGGTTTCCGAGAAAACCGGCACACAGTGGGTGTTGTCGGACCTGACGCTCGCAGAATCCGCCTTGCTCAAGGGGGAAATTGCGAAGGCCCACTCATCTGAAGATGGCGGACCTTCACAGCTTCGGGGACTACTGTCGGGGGGATGAACCCCGAGCAGGCAACGGAACCCGGATCCTTTTCAAAAACTGCGGGGCCTGCATCGCCCCACGAACCGGCACTCGCCTGGCTGGGTCGCTCGACCCGGCAAGGCCCGCAACCCGGCCAAGCTCTTCGACTCGGCAACGTACGTCGACCCGGCCACAACAACTAGCGCAAGACAACCCAACCCGGTGCCACCAAGGCTTCCCCAACAAGCCGACCCCACCCGTGGCATGCATGGCAACCCAGCCACGGGTCAACTCCCATCCCATCCAGGCCGTACGATGGGACGAGACTTCAATCACCGTTGACCAAGACTATAGTGCTTCCGCCCATGCCTATGGTCAGCCGGAGCGTGGCAACAGTGCCCCTTACCTACCCGCTGACCAAGGCTGGCGTGGCAACAGTGCTCTCGCCTTCGCCGCTGACGACAGCAAGCAGCAGCCTGACGAAGAGCATTGTACACGACTCGACTCGGCCACACCCTGACGATTAACAAGACGGCGAGTAGTTCCCCTAGGCACGCAGGGCCCGTACCTAGGGAAACCCAGCGAACCACAAGGCCTCAAGCGGGACCCAGCCCGGTATCCCGGACACCGACAATACGAACCTATTGACTCGGCGTATTACCATTGTAACCCTGGGTGGGTTGATCTATAACCCCCCACCCCCAGGAACCCATGCCTACAGGGGAGGCACATGTATGAGACACGAGAGAAACACAAGCAAGCATAGGACTAGCCACCCAATGGCAGCACCGGAGAGAAGGAGCAGCCCAAGCCTTGGCCAGCTTCCTTCCTCCTCCATACAGCTCTAGGAGCAACATTGTACTATCGATCATCCAACTAAACTCGGCAGGACTAGGGGTATTATCTCTCCGGAGAGCCCCGAACCTGGGTATGTCCGGCGTCCCACGCCCGCGCATGCCAACCTCGCCTCTGGAGCCCACCAGCGCCCTCGAGCCTCCTCCTCTCTTTAGCCATCCCTTGGCATCTTCCGTGCGCCCACCACGACAACATTGTTTGCGGAACAATGGTGTTACCCAACTTATGATATGCTACGAGATCCTACCATAGACCATGAGAATATCATAGGTCTTCATACCAGATAGGTACTTTAGGGTTGCTAAACATCTCCCGTAACTAGGAAATCATAAAGGTAGCTTACGAGTACACAAGAAAGGTATGTCAAGGTTCTCTATGATTCAAGACTGGAATTTGTTTCTCCGATGATGGGGAGATACTCTCCAGACCCACTCAGTATTATGATATCCATCATCGTCTGGCCAGACACAAGCATGATACTTTTTACGGGGATATCAGAATACGAAAACAAGAAAAGAGAACAAAAGCGGTAACGGGGATAACAGGTATGGTGATCAAAGTTTTGATCATGAAAATACTGTCTCGCCTCGGGTTGTTTAAAATTATATCTAAGCAAAGAGAATTGTATACGATGAAAAAAGTTTGCACGATAAAGATCTTCATGAATATGTGGGAATTATTATGGATGACTAGATCCTACTGATAAATATTGATTGGAAGGTTTTCCGATTCTTGACCATGTATTTTTGAACTTGTAGGGTCATGCACCTAACAACTAGTGGTTTGTAGAAGTACTAAGAGATAAAGGAGAATGAGTACCAGAAGTGTTCCTGTCGTTCCCGAGAGTGGCTTCGGCGATCCCAGGAGTGTCCTTGAAGAACCAGGGATGGTCTTGGGAGGTCCAAGAAACCCTGTAAGGTTCCAGAAGGTTCCAATTTTTTTAAATTCAAGGGGTCTAAGTGGTCTGCCTCCTTAGATAGCCCAAAAGGCAAAGCCTACACGGGCCTTGATGGGGCCCATAGTGGGGTGCTCCAAGGAGCCTTCGAGGGCAAGCCACCATGGATGGAGTCCTGGTAGGACTCCGCTCCTAGGTGACGCGCACCAAGGAGAAGTTCCCTTCCCAAGGTCGGCCGAACCCTGGCCACCTATATATATGTGGGAGGGGGAGGTCACCCCCTAGGGCACACCAAATCCTTTAGAGCCTCCACTTGTTGCCTGATACGTCCCAAACATATCTACTTTTCCAAACACTTTTGTTCTTGTTTTAGACTCTAATTTGCATGATTTAAATGGAACTAACCTGGACTGACACTGTTTTCAGCAGAATTGCCATGGTGTTATTTTTGTGCAGGAATAAAAGTTCTCACATTTAGCTAAAAATTTATGGAGAATTATTTCAGAATATATAAAAAATATTGGCTAAGGAAATTACCAGGGGGGGCACCAGGGTGCCACAAGCCCAAGGAGTGCGCCACCCCCAGGGCGTGCCAACTATGATGCCCCCGATTCAATCGTACACTAATCATGGATGCAAATGTGTACGATCAAGATCAAGGACTCACGGGAAGATATCACTACACAAATCTAAAAGTAAAAATAAGTCATACAAGCATCATATTACAAGCCAGGGGCCTCGAGGGCTCGAATACAAGTGCTCGAACATAAATGAGTCAGCGGAAGCAACAATATCTGAGTACAGACATAAGTTAAACAAGTTTCCATAAGATGGCTAGCACAAACTGGGATACAGATCAAAAGAGGCGCAAGCCTCCTGCCTGGGATCCTCCTAAACTACTCCTGGTCGTCGACAATGGCCTGCACGTAGTAGTAGGCACCTCTAGTGTAGTAAGAGTCGTCATCGATGGTGCTGTCTGGCTCCTAGGCTCCAACGTATGGTTGTGACATCCGAGAAGAAGAGGAAAAAGGGGGGAGAGGGGGCCAAGCAACCATGAGTACTCATCCAAAGTACTCTCAAGCAAGGAGCTACACTACATATGCATGGGTATATGTGTAAAGAGGCCATATCGGTGGACTGAACTGCAGAATGCCAGAATAAGAGGGGGATAGCTAGTCCTATCGAAAACTACGCTTCTGTCAGCCTCCATCTTGCAGCATGTAGAAGAGAGTAGATTGAAGTCCTCCAAGTAGCATCGCATAGCATAATCCTACCTGGCAATCCTCCCCTCGTCGCCCTGTGGGAAAGTGATCACCGGGTTGTCTCTGGAACTTGTCTGGGTGTTTTTTTAAGTATCCGGTTCTAGTTGTCATAAGGTCAAGGTACAACTCCGGGTCATCCTTTTACCGAGGGACATGGCTATTTGAATAGATAAACTTCCCTGCAGGGGTGCACCACATTTCCCAACACGCTCGATCTCCTTAGGCCGGACAAAATTTCCTGGTCCATGCCCGGCCTCGAAAGATCAACACGTCGCCGCCCTACCTAGGCACAACAGAGAGGTCAGCATGCTGGTCTAAATCCTATGCGTGTAGGGGTCTAGGCCCATCGCCCATTGCACACCTGCATGTTGCGTACGGGGCTGGTGAGCAGACCTAGCCTTCCTTATAGGCGAATAGGGCAGCAGCGGAGTAACACGCTACACTACTCTAATGCAAGCAGTATAGAGAATAATAGGTGATATCTGGTGATCAAGGGGGGGCATGCCTGGTTGCTCTGGCAAGAAGGAGGGGTCGTCAACTCCTTAGTCGAACGGGGCAGCATCAGCGTCGGTCTCGTAGTCTACCGGAGAGAAGAGGGGGAAGAAACAATAAATATAATGCAAACATAAGCATGACGAAGCAAGACATGACAATGAGCGGAGCTTGATGTGCCATAACGAAGTAGTAGGTGATACCGGCAAAAGGGGGAAACATCCGGGAAAGTATCTCCAGTGTTTCGCATTTTTGGACAGGTGAACCAGAGGTGAAATGTTGCAGGTTCGCTGTGCTAGGGACGTGTGGCTGATGAACGGGCTGCGTATTCGGATTCGTCTCATCGTTCTGAGCAACTTTCAAGTACAAAGTATTTTCATCCAAGCTACGGTTTATTTACTATGATTTTCTAAAGTTTAAACATTTTCTACAATTTATTTAATTAATTTAAATCAATATTATCCAAAATAGTGTGGGATGACGTCAGCATGACGTATGTATGATGTCAGCAGTCAACAGTACGATTGATCGGGTCAAGCTGACGTGTGGGTCCCGGTTCTCACTGACTTAGGTTAACTAAACAGGTTTAGTTTATTTAAATAAGTGATTAGGTTAATTAATTGGGTTTAATTAAGTTAATTAATTCCTTAATTAATTAATTTTTTTATTATTATATTTATTATATTTTTAACACCTTTTTTTAAAGGTTCCAGGGCATGGGCCCCTCATGTCATTGGCCCTAGGGCCTTCGTGGGTTCAGGTGCGAGCGGGCGCTGGGCGCTGCGGGTGCAGCGCAATGGGCACAGCCCAGCAGAGCAATGCTAGGCACCGACGGCGCCGGCGCCGGCCAGGCAGCCAGAGCGGCGGTCGGCGAGCAGCTGTGGAGGGGGTGGAGCGGTTGGGGACGGCGCGCTCGGCAGCGGACGGTGCAACGCGTGCTCGCGCGGTGAGGCGGAGCCTGTGGCAGAGGCGGACAAGGGGAGTAGGGGGCCCCGGGGCAGCAGCCGGCGGGGCGAGGACTTCACGGCGATCACCGGAGAGGGACACCGGCAGGAGGGCAACGACGGGCGTGGGCGTAGATGGCCACAGTGGTGGTGCGAGAAGGTGAGGATGGCCAGAGCAACGGAGTCGGGAGGCGACGTCAGCGCGCCCCAAGGGCGCAGTGGGGGCGGCCACGGGCACGGCCGACGCAGTTGGCCGGCACGGGCGTGGCCGGAGCCGAGCACGGGTGGAGGTTAGGGGGGCGCGGGAGTGGAGGTAGCGGGCGCGGCAACACGGTTGTGCACGGGCGGGCGCGAGTGTGAGCTCGGCCACAGGGGCTAATGGAGGATAAGGAGGAGCTCACGGGGGGTCGTAGGGGACTGGGCAGCGGGGGTTGAGGAGGAGGTCGGAGACGTCGTTCCAGCGGGGATGCAGGCTGTCGTGGTGGCTCCGGGCGGGGACGGACGAGGGCGAGGCGGCGGCGCATGGCGGCGTCATGCCCCGATGCGATCTGGATCGGGGGAGGGGAGAGCGTTGTGGGGGAAGTGGGGAATGGGCTAGGGTTTGACCGGGTGGAGTGGGGGGTTATGGGGAGTGGGGGGTGGCCGATTGGGCCGGCCTGGTGGGTTGTGGCCCAGTTGGCCATGGGAGGGGGGGTCTGTCTTTATTTCTCTTTCGTTTAAGTTTTTCGTTTTTATCTATTTTCTGTTTATTAGTTTTCTATTTTATTATATATATATATATTTGTTTTATAAAATATATAAGTAGTACCTAGATTAGTGTTTCAAAATACCCCAATGCCACAAAAAGTTTGGTGACGAAACAAAACTGTTTAGTATTTTATTAATTGTAAAAGGTATTTAATTTAATTGTTTTTGCTACTGTCATATTTATTTTAGAGTAGTTAAACACTTTATAAAATTGTGGTTTCTCCACTACAATTACTTATGCATTATTTGGCACAACCCGAACAATTTGGTTTTAATATTTGAAAACCTTTTTTTGTTTGCCTTTAATTAAACTTTGAATTTGTTTCGGTTTTGAATTATCGAAGTTTATCAACAGTAACCGAGGTGACGTGGCATCATTAACGTAGGACTACTGTAGCATGATTATACGGGCGTTACAAATCTCCTCCACTAAAAGAAATCTCGTCCCGAGATTTAAGCGGGGGAGTAATTAAGTGGGGAAGGTGTTGGTAGCGAAAAACCTAACGAGTCTTCTCGGTCTTGGCTGCCCTTTCAAAGAGGTTGACCCCTTTCGTTGATGTCTTCATTTCTGTGCTTCAAATCACCATGATCAAGTCATCATCCTTTCGTCAGGATCTCCATCGTCCTATGAATGCGACCAAGGGAAAAAAAACTCCGGAAGAACGCATTGTCACGCCCAATATGCGACCCTATCCAAAAGGAACTCGAAGGTTCCACCAAGGATAGACCCGCATATTGAAACACTTTTGCAAGGTGGATATCATTACATCAACATTACATAATAGATGGGGATACATACATAAGGCATACAATGCCACACGAATACAACATCATCATACATAAGAGCATCATCCGACTACGGATGAAACACAAACAGAAACTCAAACGACATCCACCCTGCTAGCCCAGGCTGCCGACCTGGAACCTATCCCCTGATCAAAGAAAGCAGAAGAAGAACTCAACGCAAGCAAGCATCGCTCTCTGTCATGATCATCGCAAAACCTGTATCTGCAACTGTTGTTGTAGTAATCTGTGAGCCACGAGGACTCAGCAATCCCATTACCATGGGTATCAAGACTAGCAAAGCTTAATGGGAAAGGAAGGGGTAAAGTGGTGAGGTTGCAGCAGCGACTAAGCATGATATGGTGGCTAACATACGCAAATAAGAGCGAGAAGAGAACAAGCGGAACGGTCGTCAACTAGTAATGATCAAGAAGTGATCCTGAACTCCTACTTACGTCAAACATAACCCAGAAACCGTGTTCACTTCCCGGACTCCGCTGAAAAGAGACCATCACGGCTACACACACGGTTGATGTGTTTTAATTCGGATCTGGTGTCAAGTTATCTACAACCGGACATTAACAAATTCCCATCTGCCTATAACCGCAGGCATGGCTTTCGAAAGATTATACCCTGCAGCGGCAAGAGTGGAACAAAACACCAGGCATAAGGCCGAGCCTTCCACCCTTTACCAAGTATATAGATGCATTAATAATATAAGAGATATTGTGATATCCTAACCAAAATCCTGTCCACCATGGAGAAATCTTCAACTTCACCTGCAACTAGCAACGCTATAAGAGGGCTGAGCAAAGAGGTAACATAGCCAAACAACGGTTTGCTAGGGATGGTGGCAACGGTTAGAGGTTCATGGAAATTTGGGAGGCTTGATGAGCAAAAGATAGGTAACGCAGCATAGCGATAGAACGAAGCAACTAGCATAGCAATGATAGTAGTGAGATCCAGGGTAGCGGTCATCTTGCCTGAAATCCCGCAAGGAAGAAGAATGAGTCCATGAAGAAGACAGACGAACGTAGTCGAACGAAACCTCACAATCGCAACATTACCGGAACTAAGAAGCAACACCGGAAAGAAACAAACAATGTGGTAAATGCACAAGCATAAACATGGCATGATGCACAAACAAGTATGATGCATGTCCGGTTTAATGAGGCATGGCATGGAAAGTGCAACAAACAATACTACAAGTTAAGTGGAGATCAATATGCAACGAGTTGCATATTGACGAAACACCACATTTGAGTTATTTAGTTCGCTCTCGTTTAGGTACACAACAATGTTACATGTTGTTAAACATGGCAAGGGGTGAAGCATATGAAAATTACCTATCTAGGCAAGTTTAAATGAGGCCGGAAGTAACAAACAACAATTCCGGAAAATCCCCATATGCATATTATGGATTTGGTACTGTTCTGCCCTAAGCCATATTTTAAGGTTGTTGAACAGGAAAATAAAGTGCACCATGTTAAACTAGGCATTTTTCCACCCCATTTACATATAAAGAACATTTAATTCCGAGCTACGGTTATTTAGTTATGTAATAAATCATTTTAACATGGCATCTATGCAAATTTAAACAAACAGCAAGTTAAACATTTTAACATGGATGAAAGCAGCATATTATTAATCTACACAACATTCTAAGCATTTTACATGTTTAAACCATTTTAATCCGATGCACGGTTTGTCAGTAATTAAATGCATGAATATGGAGGGGTTTTCTGCAATTCTGCCAATTCCTTGGAAAATAGGAAATTCACAGACTAGGAAAAAAACATAACGGGCCGAATCTGGAGGGCTGGGGGCCTCACCCATGGGCTCGGCCCAGTCGGTGTAGGAGGCCTGGCAGGCCGGCTTGGTCGGTGAGGCTGGGCTGCAGGGGCACGCTGGACCGAAGTCGAGGCCGGCCCAGGCGCGGGGCAGCTCACATCGGGCCTTGGCCCAGCTCGGTGTAGGAGGGGAGGCCGAAAGGGGCGCTGGGCCTGGGGGCGCGGTCAACGCGAGCGCTCCCCTCGCTCGCTCGATGCAGACGAGGCGGAGGCCGCGGCAGGGGACGACCGGAGTTGCGGGGACGGGGATCTCCGGCGCGGAGGTGAAGGACGGAGGGCGGAGACGGCGAGATCCAGCGGCGTCGAGCTCCATGGCGGCGAGGTCCCTGGGAGGCGGTGGCGGCCGCGGCATCCTGCGGGAGAGAGAGAGGGACGGGATCAGAGAGAGAGGAGGAAACTGGACGGGGGCGGCGCGCAGCTCACCGACGGCGGAGATCCGGCAGTGCTCCAGCGGCCTCGGGCTCGCGGGACGCAGGCCGGTGACGCGCTCCTGATCCCATCAGGATCGAGCGGGAGGGGCGAGGCGAGCGCCAGGGGCGCGGGCGCTGGCTGCGAGCGGGATGCGGGCTCGGGCGGGCCTCCCAGGGCCCGATCTGGGTCCTGGCGGCCTTGGCGGCGCTGGCCGGTGGGGGGAGCGAGGCAGGGACCTGTGGCACGAGGGGATTGGAGGGGAGCTGCGGCTGGCTGAGGCGGCGCCAAGTGGCGGAGGCGGGATGGGCCGGCCAGGAAAACAAGGAGAAGGTGGGAGGTGGCGGCTGCGGGAGGTTAGGGGAGGCTAGGGGCTAGGGTTGCCCAATTTAGAAGGAGGGGTGTTTATATAGGGGTAAGGCTAGGGTTAGGGGGGTTTTGGAGGGGTTTCGGACCCTCAGATCTCAATCTGGCGGCTCCAGACACGAGGGGGGTATGTTGGACCTAGGGGGCTGTGTAGAATGCCTTGGGCTGAGAAGAGAGGCATGAAATGCGGCCCGGCACGGTTTCCGGATACCGAAAACGTCCGACGTATATACCGACTATATCGCGGTTATATATTTAACGGTTGGGCCGTCAAACGAACTCCGAATGCGATGAAACTTGGCAGGCGGCCTGTCTACACTATAATAAGACCGCATGACAAGTTGCAACCCACTCCGAGAACATTTTTATGCCACTTATAAAATAATATTTCAGAGGTGCCGCGGGCGCGTGCGAGTGTGTCTGGACTCCGAACGGACAACATGGAGAACCGGCGCAACCCGAACGGATGCAAGTTTTATGAAAATGATGCCGATGCAATGTGAATGATGACATGAGACGAGATGCATAACAAGAACAAAATGCAAAACAACAGACAAAACCCAACCACGGAGGAAATAATAAATCACATAGCCGGAAATGGCAAGAGTCGGAGTTACCAATATGGAAAGTTGTATCCGGGGCGTTACAACACTCCACCACTACGAGAGGATCTCGTCCCGAGATCTTGGATGGCACCGGAGGGAAAACAGAAGAGGAAGAAAAGAGGTAAAACTAAGTTGCTTCTTTGACAAACGAGTGAAACCAATGAACCTTGAGAGGTTGAAAAGTTGAAAGAAGAACACAATCGAGTTGAAAACCATTGAGAGCACTGCGTTAGAGAATAGAAACAAGGAACACCATGTGAACCTTGGAGGTTGCAAAGCTATGAATGACGAGCACCATGGACAAGAGGGAATTGAAACCACTCTGGTTGAAATGAGATAAATAAGGAACAAGGAATATCAAATTCGGATAACACTCCGGTTGAACATGGAAGGAATAGGACATTAACTTGAGAAGATGGGAAGATACTTGATGAAATCAACAGCACACTGCCTCCGGAACTATTGAAAAAAATGTCCCAAGGGGTAGGAAGGATTTCAGACAGCACTCAGGTTGAAAAGAGAGGCAAAACTTGATAAGATGAAAGAACTTGAATAGATGACACAACACTCTGGTTAAATGGAGAAGCAAGGAGAAGAACATGATCTTGCCAAAGCAAGATGATGAGTGAAAAGAGCATCATCACAATGCCTCCGGAATGAAAGAATAGAAGCTAGATTGTTGGGATAAAGGGGCGGAGAAGAAAATGACAATTTCTTCCACAAATGAACTTGGAAATCATCCTTGCAAGGAAGGATTGAACGGAGTTGTTGGAAAATCAACAACGAAAAACACAAGTTTGTAGTGGGCTTATGGAAAACTTCTCAAAATTGTGGTGAAATTCTGCCACTAACGGAAACAATAGATTGGATTGAGGTCAACAAGGAGATGACAACTCCTTTCACCGAGAGGATAGGAGAAAAACTTGGATCATTGATAGTCACCACAATGAGCAACATTCCTTAGGGAAGGCTTTAGGTGAAAACTAACCCAAGTTAACTCCAACAAAGAGATTGATTGGTCGAAAAGATATCTTGAACGAACAGAAAATGATGGATTTAATTAACTCATTCCTGACAACTTGTGAATCATGAAGTACGAGGAGAAATTGCCAAGGATGACATAACACCATCTCAAAAGATAAGGTAGAAAGGATTGCACTTCAGAATGCAAGATGAAGAATGCTTGAACTCCTCAGAAAAAAACATGTGTTGAGCACCATGTTTATTTTTGAGTATAGTTTGGCGGATCATCACCTCGAGAGAAATCTTGAAGAACAATTGAAGAATGAAGAGAATCCTTGATGAACCACCATGTAGAGCCTCCATAGAGAACTTCGGTAATAAAAGGATGATAGAAAGAAAGAGAAGTTGAAAACACAAGGTGAAGCCTTGCGATGATTTAGATGGAGATTCGCGACGAGATAACCGAGAGAACTTGGAACTCCAGAAAGAAAAGATGAACACTAGAACCGAGAATTACTTCATCATGAACAATCTCTGGAAGAAAAGAATTGAATCACCTCGAGGAAATAAGAATAAGATTTATTGTATGCTTATCCTTCATCAAATTAAATTTATGACAAGCAATGGATTTGGCATACTACTTATTCTCGTAGAAAGGATTAAGAGGGATATAGCGTAAACTTGAGAAGGTCTTGATGGAACCACCGGTGGAATTTGGAAACAACGAATGAATTGATATGGTAACAAAGGAAGTGAAAATCTTGAATGAACCACCATGAAAATTGGAAAAGAGAGTAGCAAGGGCACAATTCACCGTAAAGAATTTGAAAACGAATGATGATACTTGAAGGGATTTAGATACATGAGAAAGAAGAGAACATGAACTGATTAGAGGATATTTGAACGATGCACCGGAAAGATTTGGAGAACGATAGCTACAAGCTGAGGATGAAGAATTATGACATGATGGCCTTCGGAGGTAAGAAATGGAAACAACTCTTGACATGCTCCGGATAGGTAAGAAAAGAATTCTCACAATCAAAAACAATTATGAGAGGATGGCATAAAGCTAGAACCATGATTCTCTGGAAGAACGGGTAAGGATTTAAGAGGAACTCTTCTTCGACTACAAATGACGACGAGAAACACCACCAAAATTACTGAGATACTCCGGGAGAATGAAAAGCGAAGAGGTTGAGCCAACAATGAAAAATATTTTTGTTAGCGATCTTGAAGAAAGAATATGACTGATGAAAATTCATTCTTACGTCAAACTTCGAAAGGAATTTGGGAATAGCTCCGAGAAATTAGAAGAGTCAGGTAAGATCCTGGAAAAAAGACCTGTGGGTTAGGGCCCACTAAAGATACACCATTGAACAATTGATTGAGAGGGGGGGATTGCACCGGTTGAATTAAATGGCTTGAAAAGAGATAACAACCTCGAGATATCTTGAACAGATTAGGAATGATAACACGATACTTTTGAGGTATCTTCAGCACACCGGAACAAATGGAAAGCGAGAGGTGAATGATCAAGAGATACACCGGCATGAGAAAAAACATTGAAACGAGGAAAGGGTATGATCGACAAGGCTTGAATTGAAACCACCAGAGAAGAAAAAGAGAATGAAGAATGATAAACTCAAAGCTCCGTTAGTATCTTCGTGAGAGTCACCGGATAAGAACATTGACGGAAAAGAATGGAGAAACTTCACATGAATAAATGGATACTTGATTAAAATAAATGAGTCCTTGCAGAAAAAGGGTGGGAGGGCGGGAAAACAAAGGCAACTTGGGGCATATGGAATGGACACCGGTGAGAAAACTTAGAGTTGATCTTGCGGGTGTTGAAAATGATCGGATCCACTTGAAGAGAAGCACATGGTTGTAAAGAATTAGCATGACAACCTCGATGATCAAGAAGGATTAGCACTCTCATAGAAATATGAGAACACCATTTAGGGAAAGGTATGGATTCAACATTTGACATCGAAGCAACTTGAATACCACAACTCAAAACAAAACAAAGGATTTGGCTTGTAGAATAAGCCGGAAACAAATACATATGATAGATCCCATATCGTATCATGTGTCTGTTGGAAAGATATCCTACGAGCTACTTGAATTCCCACCTATAAACTCCCGAAACTTTCTGGTTATGCAATCTACTGTTGGGGATACAGGGGAAGCAATATATCTCACCCAAACTAACAATTCCTACATCCAGCTGTATCCATCCGTCAACACATAACCAAGAAAAACTCCGGAAATCGTGTATCTCAACCTTCGAAAAGCATCCATTATACGAGTTATGCCAATACTCCCGAACTCCCCAGTACTGGGTGACGTCGAGGTTATCTCACCAACAACTGCATAAAAGAGATTTTCGATGTCGACAAAACTCAGGTATTCCAGAACTGCAACGATAAAATTGTGACGACAACACCTCGGAGCTCAACTCCCCGGGTCAATGCCACATAATAGACAGGAGGCACCAAGAACAATGTTCTCGTCACAAAACCATCGGAACGATTCGAAGATACCCGCGTGATCCTAAAAATTTTTAGTGAAATTTGAGGAGAGGAAAGTCAAAACATCTACGTCAGGAGACCTCACCAGAGCGACGAAGGAACTGAGGATTAAAAAGAATCCTACTCTTCGACATATATAATCCTAAGACTCAAAATAGTTTTCTTCTAGACTCAACAATGGCCAACAATCAAGGGGCTCCTATGGTCGAACCTGGCTCTGATACCAACTTGTCACGCCCAATATGCGACCCTATCCAAAAGGAACTCGAAGGTTCCACCAAGGATAGACCCGCATATTGAAACGCTTTTGCAAGGTGGATATCATTACATCAACATTACATAATAGATGGGGATACATACATAAGGCATACAATGCCACACGAATACACATCACAATACATAAGAGCATCATCCGACTACGGATGAAACACAAACAGAAACTCAAACGACATCCACCCTGCTAGCCCAGGCTGCCGACCTGGAACCTATCCCCTGATCGAAGAAGCAGAAGAAGAACTCAACGCAAGCAAGCATCGCTCTCGCGTCACGATCATCGCATAACCTGTACCTGCAACTGTTGTTGTAGTAATTTGTGAGCCACGAGGACTCAGCAATCCCATTACCATGGGTATCAAGACTAGCAAAGCTTAAAGGGAAAGGAAGGGGTAAAGTGGTGAGGCTGCAGCAGCGACTAAGCATGATATGGTGGCTAACATACGCAAATAAGAGCGAGAAGAGAGCAAGCGGAACGGTCGTCAACTAGTAATGATCAAGAAGTGATCCTGAACTCCTACTTACGTCAAACATAACCCAGAAACCGTGTTCACTTCCCGGACTCCGCCGAAAAGAGACCATCACGGCTACACACGCGGTTGATGCGTTTTAATTCGGATCTGGTGTCAAGTTATCTACAACCGGACATTAACAAATTCCCATCTGCCTATAACCGCAGGCACGGCTTTCGAAAGATTATACCCTGCAGGGGTGTCCCAACTTAGCCCATGACAAGCTCTCGCGATCAACGAAGGAATAGACCTTCTCCCAGGAAGACCCGATCAGACTCGGAATCCCGGTTTACAAGACATTTCGACAATGGTAAAACAAGACCAGCAAGACCGCCCGATGCGCCGACAATCCCGATAGGAGCTGCACATATCTCGTACTCAGGGCAACACCGGATGAACACTACGTACAACTAAAACCAGACCTCGAGTTTCCCCGAGGTGGCGCTGCAAGTGGCTCTGGTTCGGACCAACACTTAGACAAGCACTGGCCCGGGGGGGCTATAATAAAGATGACCCTCGAGAGAGCGACTCCCAAGGGAAAAGTAGGTGGTGGTGAGGCAAATGGTAAAACCAAGGTTGGGCCTTGCTGGAGGAGTTTTATTCAAAGCGAACTGTCAAGGGGGTCCCATAAATCACCCGACCGCGTAAGGAACGCAAAATCCAGGAACATAACACCGGTATGACGGAAACTAGGGTGGCAAGAGTGGAACAAAGCACCAGGCATAAGGCCGAGCCTTCCACCCTTTACCAAGTATATAGATGCATTAATAATATAAGAGATATTGTGATATCCCAACCAAAATCCTGTCCACCATGGAGAAATCTTCAACTTCACCTGCAACTAGCAACGCTATAAGAGGGCTGAGCAAAGCGGTAACATAGCCAAACAACGGTTTGCTAGGGATGGTGTCAACGGTTAGAGGTTCATGGCAATTTGGGAGGCTTGATGAGGAAAAGATAGGTAACGCAGCATAGCAATAGAACGAAGCAACTAGCATATCAATGATAGTAGTGAGAACCAGGCTAGCAGTCATCTTGCCTGAAATCCCGCAAGGAAGAAGAACGAATCCATGAAGAAGACAGACGAACGTAGTCGAACGAAACCTCACAATCGCAACATTACCGGAACTAAGAAGCAACACCAGAAAGAAACAAACAACATGGTAAATGCACAAGCATAAACATGGCATGATGCACAAACAAGTATGATGCATGTCTGGTTTAATGAGGCATGGCATGGCAAGTGCAACAAATAATACTACAAGTTAAGTGGAGATCAATATGCAACGAGTTGCATATTGACGAAACACCACATCTGAGTTATTTAGTTCGCTCTCGTTTAGGTACACAACAATGTTAAATGTTGTTAAACATGGCAAGTGGTGAAGCATATGAAAATTACCTATCTAGGCAAGTTTAAATGAGGCCAGAAGTAACAAACAACAATTCCGGAAAATCCCCATATGCATATTATGGATTTGGTACTGTTCTGCCCTAAACCATATTTTAAGGTTGTTAAACAGGAAAATAAAGTGCACCATGTTAAACTAGGCATTTTTCCACCCCATTTACATATAAAGAACATTCAATTCCGAGCTACGGTTATTTAGTTATGAAATAAATCATTTTATCATGGCATCTATGCAAATTTAAACAAACAGCAAGTTAAACATTTTAACATGGATGAAAGCAGCATATTATTAATCTACACAACATTCTAAGCATTTTACATGTTTAAACCATTTTAATCCGATGCACGGTTTGTGAGTAATTAAATGCATGAATATGGAGGGGTTTTCTGCAATTCTGCCAATTCCTTGGAAAATACGAAATTCACAGAATAGGAAAAAAACATAACGGGCCGAAGCTGGAGGGCTGGGGGGCCTCACCCATGGGCTCGGCCCAGTCGGTGTAGGAGGCCTGGCAGGCCGGCTTGGTGGTGAGGCTGGGCTGCAGGGGCACGCTGGACCGAAGTCGAGGCCGGCCCAGGCGCGGGGCAGCTCACATCGGGCCTTGGCCCAGGTCGGTGTAGGAGGTGAGGCCGAAAGGGGCGCTGGGCCTGGGGGCGCAGTCAACACGAGCGCTCCCCTCGCTCGCTCGATGCAGACGAGGCGGAGGCCGCGGCAAGGGACGACCGGAGTTGCGGGGACGGGGATCTCCGACGCAGAGGTGAAGGACGGAGGACGGAGACGGCGAGATCCGGCGGCGTCGAGCTCCATGGCGGCGAGGTCCCTGGGCAGCGGTGGCGGCCGCGGCATCCTGTGGGAGAGAGAGTGGGACGGGGTCAGAGAGAGAGAGAGAGGAGGAAACCGGATGGGGGCGGCGCGCAGCTCACCGACGGCGGAGATCCGGCAGTGCTCCGGCGGCCTCGGGCTCGCGGGACGCAGGGCCGGCGACGCGCTACTGATCCCATCGGGATCGAGCGGGAGGGGCGAGGCGAGCGCCAGGGGCGCGGGCGCTGGCTGCGAGCGGGATGCGGGCTCAGGCGGGCCTTCTAGGGCCCGATTTGGGTCCTGGCGGCCCTAGCGGCGCTGACCGGTGGGGGGAGCGAGGCAGGGATGTGTGGCGCGAGGGGACTGGAGGGGAGCTGCGGCTGGCTGAGGTGGTGCCCTAGGATTGGCTGGAAAGACGTGGCGATGGCAGCGCCAAGTGGCGGAGGCAGGATGGGCCGGCGCGAAAAACGAGGAGAAGGTGGGAGGTGGCGGCTGCGGGAGGTTAGGGGAGGCTAGGGGCTAGGGTTGCCCAATTTAGGAAGGAGGGGTGTTTATATAGGGGTAAGGCTAGGGTTAGGGGGGTTTTGGAGGGGTTTCGGACCCTCGGATCTCGATCTGGCGGCTCCAGACGCGAGGGGGGTATGTTGGACCTAGGGGGCTGTGTAGAATGCCTTGGGCTGAGAAGAGAGGGATGAAATGCGGCCCGACACGGTTTCCGGATACCGAAAACGTCCGACGTATATACCGACTATATCGCGGTTATATATTTAACGGTTGGGCAGTCAAACGAACTCCGAATGCGATGAAACTTGGCAGGCGGCCTGTCTAAACTATAATAAGACCGCATGACAAGTTGCAACCCATTCCGAGAACATTTTTTATGCCACTTATAAAATAATATTTCAGAGGTGCCGCGGGCGCGTGCGAATGTGTCTGGACTCCGAACGGACAACAGAGAGAACGGGCGGAACCCGAACAGATGCAAGTTTTATGAAAATGATGCCGATGCAATGCGAATGATGACATGAGACGAGATGCATAACAAGAACAAAATGCAAAACAACAGACAAAACCCAACCACGGAGGAAATAATAAATCACATAGCCGGAAATGGCAAGAGTCAGAGTTACCAATATGGAAAGTTGTATCCGGGGCGTTACAACACTCCACCACTACGAGAGGATCTCGTCCCGAGATCTTGGATGGCACCGGAGGGAAAATAGAAGAGGAAGAGAAGAGGTAAAACTAATTTGCTTCTTTGACAAACGAGTGAAACCAATGAACCTTGAGAGGTTGAAAAGTTGAAAGAAGAACACAATGGAGTTGAAAACCATTGAGAGCACTGCGTTAGAGAATAGAAACAAGGAACACCATGTGAACCTTGGAGGTTGCAAAGCTATGAATGACGAGCACCATGGACAAGAGGGAATTGAAACCACTTTTGTTGAAATGAGATAAATAAGGAACAAGGAATATCAATTTCGGACAACACTCCGGTTGAACATGGAAGGAATAGGACATGAACTTGAGAAGATGGGAAGATACTTGATGAAATCAACAGCACACTACCTCCGGAACTATTGAAAAAAATGGCACAAGGGGTAAGAAGGATTTCAGACAGCACTCAGGTTGAAAAGAGAGGCAAAACTTGATAAGATGAAAGAACTTGAATAGATGACACAACACTCCGATTAAATGGAGAATCAAGGAGAAGAACATGATCTTGCCAAAGCAAGATGATGAGTGAAAAGAGCATCATCACAATGCCTCCGGAACGAAAGAATAGAAGCTAGATTGTTGGGATAAAGGGGCGGAGAAGAAAATGACAATTTCTGCCACAAATGAACTTGGAAAGCATCCTTGCAAGGAAGGATTGAACGGAGTTGTTGGAAAATCAACAACGAAAAACACAAGTTTGTAGTGGGCTTATGGAAAACTTCTCAAAATTGTGGCGAAATTCTGCCACTAACGGAAACAATAGATTGGATTGAGCTCAACAAGGAGATGACAACTCCTTTCACCGAGAGGATAGGAGAAAAACTTGGATCATTGATAGTCACCACAATGAGCAACATTCCTTAGGGAAGGCTTTAGGTGAAATCTAACCCAAGATAACTCCAACAAAGAGATTGATTGGTCGAAAAGATATCTTGAACGAACAGAAAATGATGGATTTAATTAACTCATTCCTGACAACTTGTGAATCATGAAGTACGAGGAGAAATTGCCAAGGATGACATAACACCATCTCAAAAAATAAGGTAGAAAGGATTGCACTTCAGAATGCAAGATGAAGAATGCTTGAACTCCTCAGAAAAAAAACATGTGTTGAGCACCATGTTTATTTTTGAGTATAGTTTGGCGGATCATCACCTCGAGCGAAATCTTCAAGAACAATTGAAGAATGAAGAGAATACTTGATGAACCACCATGTAGAGCCTCCATAGAGACCTTCGGTAATAAAAGGATGATAGAAAGAAAGAGAAGTTGAAAACACAAGGTGAAGCCTTGCGATGATTTAGATGGAGCTTCGCGACGAGATAACCGAGAGAACTTGGAACTCCGGAAAGAAAAGATGAACACTAGAACCGAGAATTACTTCATCATGAACAATCTCTGGAAGAAAAGAATTGAATCACCTCGAGGAAATAAGAATAAGATTTATGCTTATCCTTCATCAAATTAAATTTATGACAAGCAATGGATTTGGCATACTACTTATTCTCGTAGAAAGGATTAAGAGGGATATAGCGTAAACTTGAGAAGGTCTTGATGGAACCACCGGTGGAATTTGGAAACAACGAATGAATTGATATGATAACAAAGGAAGTGAAAATCTTGAACGAACCACCATGAAAATTGGAAAAGAGAGTAGCAAGGGCACAATTCACCGTAAAGAATTTGAAAACGAATGAAGATACTTGAAGGGATTTAGATACATGAGATAGAAGAGAACATGAACTGATTAGAGGATATTTGAACGATGCACCGGTAAGATTTGGAGAACGATAGCTACAAGCTGAGGATGAAGAATTATGACATGATGGCCTTCGGAGGTAAGAAATGGAAACAACTCTTGACATGCTCCGGATAGGTAAGAAAAGAATTCTCACAATCAAAAACAATTATGAGAGGATGGCATAAAGCTAGAACCATGATTCTCTGGAAGAACGGGTAAGGATTTAAGAGGAACTCTTCTTTGATCTACAAATGACGACGAGAAACACCACCAAAATTATTGAGATACTCCGGGAGAATGAAAAGCAAAGAGGTTGAGCCAACAATGAAAAATATTTTTGTTAGCGATCTTGAAGAAAGAATATGACTGATGAAAATTCATTCTTACGTCAAACTTCGAAAGGAATTTGGGAATAGCTCCGAGAAATTAGAAGAGTCAGGTAAGATCCTGGAAAAAAGACCTGTGGGTTAGGGCCCACTAAAGATACACCGTTGAACAATTGATTGAAAGGGGGGATTGCACCGGTTGAATTAAATGGCTTGAAAAGAGATAACAACCTCGAGATATCTTGAACAGATTAGGAATGATAACACGATACTTTTGAGGTATCTTCAGCACACCGGAACAAATGGAAAGCGAGAGGTGAATGATAAGGAGATACACCGGCATGAGAAAAAAAATATTTGAAACGAGGAAAGGGTATGATCGACAAGGCTTGAATTGAAACCACCAGAGAAGAAAAAGAGAACGAAGAATGATAAACTCAAAGCTCCGTTAGTATCTTCGTGAGAATCACCGGATAAGAACATTGACGGAAAATAATGGAGAAACTTCACATGAATAAATGGATACTTGATTAAAATAAATGAGTCCTTGCAGAAAAAGGGTGGGAGGGCGGGAAAACAAAGGCAACTTGGGGCATATGGAATGGACACCGGTGAGAAAACTTAGAGTTGATCTTGCGGATGTTGAAAATGATCGGATCCACTTGAAGAGAAGCACATGGTTGTAAAGAATTAGCATGACAACCTCGATGATCAAGAAGGATTAGCACTCTCATAGAAATATGAGAACACCATTTAGGGAAAGGTATGTATTCAACATTTGACATCGAAGCAACTTGAATACCACAACTCAAAACAAAACAAAGGATTTGGCTTGTAGAATAAGCCGGAAACAAATACATATGATAGATCCCATATCGTATCATGTGTCTGTTGGAAAGATATCCTACGAGCTACTTGAATTCCCACCTATAAACTCCCGAAACTTTCTGGTTATGCAATCTGGTGTTGGGGATACAGGGGAAGCAATATATCTCACCCAAACTAACAATTCCTACATCCAGCTGTATCCATCCGTCAACACATAACCAAGAAAAACTCCGGAAATCGTGTATCTCAACCTTCGAAAAGCATCCGTTATACGAGTTATGGCAATACTCCCGAACTCCCTAGTACTGGGTGACGTCGAGGTTATCTCACCAACAACTGCATAAAAGAGATTTTTGATGTTGGCAAAACTCAGGTATTCCAGAACTGCAACGATAAAATTGTGACGACAACACCTCGGAGCTCAACTCCCCGGGTCAATGCCACATAATAGACAGGAGGCACCAAGAACAATGTTCTCGTCACAAAACCATCGGAACGATTCCAAGATACCCGCGTGATCCTAAAAAAATTTAGTGAAATTTGAGGAGAGGAAAGTCAAAACATCTACGTCAGGAGACCTCACCAGAGCGACGAAGGGACTGAGGAGTAAAAAGAATCCTACTCTCCGATATATATAATCCTAAGACTCAAAATAGTTTTCTTCTAGACTCAACAACGGCCAACAATCAAGGGGCTCCTATGGTCGGTCGAGGCTCTGATACCAACTTGTCACGCCCAATATGCGACCCTATCCAAAAGGAACTCGAAGGTCCCACCAAGGATAGACCCGCATATTGAAACGCTTTTGCAAGGTGGATATCATTACATCAACATTACATAATAGATGGGGATACATACATAAGGCATACAATGCCACACGAATACAACATCACAATACATAAGAGCATCATCCGACTACGGATGAAACACAAACAGAAACTCAAACGACATCCACCCTGCTAGCCCAGGCTGCCGACCTAGAACCTATCCCCTGATCGAAGAAGCAGAAGAAGAACTCAACGCAAGCAAGCATCGCTCTCGCGTCATGATCATCGCATAACCTGTACCTGCAACTGTTGTTGTAGTAATCTGTGAGCCACGAGGACTCAGCAATCCCATTACCATGGGTATCAAGACTAGCAAAGCTTAAAGGGAAAGGAAGGGGTAAAGTGGTGAGGTTGCAGCAGCGACTAAGCATGATATGGTGGCTAACATACGCAAACAAGAGCGAGAAGAGAACAAGTGGAACGATCGTCAACTAGTAATGATCAAGAAGTGATCCTGAACTCCTACTTACGTCAAACATAACCCAGAAACTGTGTTCACTTCCCGGACTCCGCCGAAAAGAGACCATCACGGCTACACACACGGTTGATGCGTTTTAATTCGGATCTGGTGTCAAGTTATCTACAACCGGACATTAACAAATTCCCATCTGCCTATAACCGCAGGCACGACTTTCGAAAGATTATACCCTGCAGGGGTGTCTCAACTTAGCCCATGACAAGCTCTCGCGCTCAATGAAGGAATAGACCTTCTCCCAGGAAGACCCGATCAGACTCGGAATCCTGGTTTACAAGACATTTCGACAATGGTAAAACAAGACCAGCAAGACCGCCCAATGCGCCGACAATCCCAATAGGAGCTGCACATATCTTGTTCTCAGGGCAACACCGGATGAACACTACGTACAACTAAAACCAGACCTCGAGTTTCCCCGAGGTGGCACTGCAAGTGGCTCTGGTTCGGACCAACACTTAGACAAGCACTGGCCCCGGGGGGGCTATAATAAAGATGACCCTCGAGAGAGCGACTCCAAAGGGAAAAGTAGGTGGTGGTGAGGCAAATGGTAAAACCAAGGTTGGGCCTTGCTGGAGGAGTTTTATTCAAAGCGAACTATCAAGGGGGTCCCATAAATCACCCGACCGCGTAAGGAACGCAAAATCCGGGAACATAACACCGGTATGACGGAAACTAGGGCGGCAAGAGTGGAGCAAAACACCAGGCATAAGGCCGAGCCTTCCACCCTTTACCAAGTATATAGATGCATCAACAATATAAGAGATATTGTGATATCCCAACCAAAATCCTGTCCTCCATGGAGAAATTTTCAACTTCACCTGCAACTAGCAACGCTATAAGAGGGCTGAGCAAAGCGGTAACATAGCCAAACAACGGTTTGCTAGGGATGGTGTCAATGGTTAGAGGTTCATGGCAATTTGGGAGGCTTGATGAGCAAAAGATAGGTAACGCAGCATAGCAATAGAACGAAGCAACTAGCATAGCAATGATAGTAGTGAGATCCAGGGTAGCGGTCATCTTGCCTGAAATACCGCAAGGAAGAAGAACGAGTCCATGAAGAAGACAGACGAACGTAGTCGAACGAAACCTCACAATCGCAACATTACCGGAACTAAGAAGCAACACCAGAAAGAAACAAACAATGTGGTAAATGCACAAGCATAAACATGGCATGATGCACAAACAAGTATGATGCATGTCTGGTTTAATGAGGCATGGCATGGCAAAGTGCAACAAACAATACTACAAGTTAAGTGGAGCTCAATATGCAACGAGTTGCATATTGACGAAACACCACATCAAGTTATTTAGTTCGCTCTCGTTTAGGTACACAACAATATTAAATGTTGTTAAACATGGCAAGTGGTGAAGCATATGAAAATTACCTATCTAGGCAAGTTTAAATGAGGCCGGAAGTAACAAACAACAATTCCGGAAAATCCCCATATGCATATTATGGATTTGGTACTGTTCTGCCCTAAACCATATTTTAAGGTTGTTAAACAGGAAAATAAAGTGCACCATGTTAAACTAGGCATTTTTCCACCCCATTTACATATAAAGAACATTTAATTCTGAGCTACGGTTATTTAGTTATGAAATAAATCATTTTATCATGGCATCTATGCAAATTTAAACAAACAGCCAGTTAAACATTTTAACATGGATGAAAGCAGCATATTATTAATCTACACAACATTCTAAGCATTTTACATGTTTAAACCATTTTAATCCGATGCACGGTTTGTGAGTAATTAAATGCATGAATATGAAGGGGTTTCTGCAATTCTGCCAATTCCTTGGAAAATAGGAAATTCACAGAATAGGAAAAAAAACATGACGGGCCGAATCTGGTGGGCTGGGGGGCCTCACCCATGGGCTCGGCCCAGTCGGTCTAGGAGGCCTGGCAGGCCGGCTTGGTGGTGAGGCTGGGCTGCAGGGGCACGCTCGACCGAAGTCGAGGCCGGCCCAGGCGCGGGGCAGCTCACATCGGGCCTTGGCCCAGATTGGTGTAGGAGGTGAGGCCGAAAGGGGCGCTGGGCCTGGGGGCGTGGTCAACGCGAGCACTCCCCTTGCTCGCTCGATGCAGACGAGGCGGAGGCCGCGGCAGGGGACGACCGGAGTTGCAGGGACGGGGATCTCCAGCGCAGAGGTGAAGGACGGAGGACGGAGACGGTGAGATCCGGTGGCGTCGAGCTCCATGGCGGCGAGGTCCCTGGGCGGCGGTGGCGGCCGCGGCATCCTGCGGGAGAGAGAGAGGGACGGGGTCAGAGAGAGAGAGAGGAGGAAACCGGACGGGGGCGGCGCGCAGCTCACCGACGGCAGAGATCCGGCAGTGCTCCGGCGGCCTCGGGCTCGCGGGACGCAGGGCCGGCGACGCGCTCCTGATCCCATCGAGATCGAGCGGGAGGGGCGAGGCGAGCGCCAGGGGCGCGGGCGCTGGCTGCGAGCGGGATGCGGGCTCGGGCGGGCCTCCCAGGGCCCGATTTGGGTCCTGGCGGCCTTGGCGGCGCTGACCGGTGGGGGGAGCGAGGCAGGGACGTGTGGCGCGAGGGGATTGGAGGGGAGCCGCGGCTGGCTGAGGTGGCGTCCTAGGAGTGGCTGGAAAGACGTGGCGACGGCGGCGCCAAGTGGCGGAGGCGGGATGGGCCGGCGCGGAAAACGAGGAGAAGGTGGGAGGTGGCGGCTGCGGGAGGTTAGGGGAGGCTAGGGGCTAGGGTTGCCCAATTTAGGAAGCAGGGGTGTTTATATAGGGGTAAAGCTAGGGTTAGGGGGGTTTTGGAGGGGTTTCGGACCCTCGGATCTCGATCTGGCGGCTCCAGACATGAGGGGGGTATGCTGGACCTAGGGGGCTGTGTAGAATGCCTTGGGCTGAGAAGAGAGGGATGAAATGCGGCCCGGCACAGTTTCCGGATACCGAAAATGTCCGACGTATATACCGACTATATCGCGGTTATATATTTAACGGTTGGGCAGTCAAACGAACTCCGAATGCGATGAAACTTGGCAAGCGGCCTGTCTACACTATAATAAGACCGCATGACAAGTTGCAACCCATTCCGAGAACATTTTTTATGCCACTTATAAAATAATATTTCAGAGGTGCCGCGGGCGCGTGCGAGTGTGTCTGGACTCCGAACGGACAACAGAGAGACCCGGCGGAACCCGAACGGATGCAAGTTTTATGAAAATGATGCCGATTTGCAATGCGAATGATGACATGAGACGAGATGCATAACAAGAACAAAATGCAAAACAACAGACAAAACCCAACCACGGAGGAAATAATAAATCACATAGCCGGAAATGCCAAGAGTCGGAGTTACGAATATGGAAAGTTGTATCCGGGGCGTTACACGCATCTCCACAAAGTTGGGCATCTGACGATGAACTCAATGGGAAATACACAAGGTACCCCACGAGTTGTATTTCAGTGAATTCGTTGAGTGCAATATACGATGGTACCAAAGTTTCAAATGGGTAGGCAATCATTCAATGACTAGACAGAAGCTGGAATAGGGGTTTGAACAACAAGAATAACATGGTGTTTGATTCCAGGATGAATAATGGTATAGATTTTAGCTCGTGAATCACATACGAAGCCAGATGCACGAGATACATTAGAATTCAGGTTGTAAAGAAGAGTCATGTTTCGATCCAGTGGACCTGTGGGTTACGGGCCCACCATGTGGGTTGAAAATAGGAAGGGTGGTGACATCTTGCACATCCGTGACAAGGAGGCATGTGAGTGAATAGCTTGTCAGCTAAGCCGGCAACAATGTCAGTACCAAGGACGGGGAATGAAGAGAGCAATTTTCTCATTCGTTGATCGAGCCGAACCAATTGGCAAAGTTCTCATCCATTGGTAGTTACCGGAATGTCCTCAACAATAGTAACATGGTCTTATTGATAGATTAGAGTACACCGAGGTGTTTACTTAAGCAGTGAATTATTACTGCTTAGATCATATTGATCACAAGAAAGATTAAACAAAATAATGGAAATGAAAAGCTGATCATCAGATTAAACAAAACAATGGAAAGGAAAAATGTGTTTAAATACATATTTCAGGTGTATATCCTTCCCAAGGGCAAGCAGAGCATGATTTCCATGACGGGATATAATATATAAAAATCCCTTTAGGAAAGTGGAGAGAAATTTCAAGCCATTACTCAAACAACAGTGTTTGGATAACTAATAAATAAAATTTAGCATGGGGCTTCAAATGTTCTTATTGAAATTCGGAGTACCAAAGACATTCTTCAAAATAGCATTGACATGATCATCAGGTAAAGATCAGACTTAGGAAACACAAAGGATCCATCAAGAATAACTTGTTGAATAAGTCTTACTATTTACTCCAGGAAGAATGGTTATCCTTGCAAAACAAATTATAATGATAGGTCCTCCAGCCAGGGGTGCTAGGCATGACATCGTATTACCGGGTCATCAAAGGACCAACATCATAACTCCTGGAAAGTTGTCCCAACCATCATATCTGACCGAGATCCAGATCCGATTGGTGTCATGATACCTCAGACTCAGGATGTCCGAGAAGAAAAGGTGCGACACGAATCGATGAAATGACATTGCAAGATTCTTAGGAAATGAACACTGGGAGCGGGTTCCTGAAACAATAGTTCATCATTAAACCAAGGAGGGGATGCGGAGGTGGCTAATGGGCTCAACGACAATTCATCAAGACTTCCAAAGGAATGGATTTCTACAATAATGTGAACAAGAAGATGACACTTGTCAATTCAAATGATATAATGTTGTATGCTCAAGGAAAACATACACCATCAATCATTAGTTGAAAGGTGTGCCCGAGATATGACCTTAGGCAGCAAGGTCAATGTTAGAGTGATGATTCAATAACCAACAGTCTAAGAACGAACTATCGATCGTTAACTTCAAAGCAATAGGGTTTCTAGAAGTACATAACTCAAGCACCATTGTTAGCATATCGGTATCCCGGTTAAAAACAACACGGGGACCAAAGGAAGAATGGTGATGGTGAGAAGTATCGTCATACCGAGAATTTCTAAGAGGTGGAGCAATCCCCACAACATTCTCGACAGAAAAGACAGTAATACTTCAAGGCATAACACAACACTAGCTGGAGAGCAAGTTGCATTCATAATGTGGACGAGTTTGCGATGAAAGGAAGACAAGGGTGTTGTCCATGATAATAAAAATCATTGAGGGCAAGGAGGGTATTTCTCATCATGAACATAGTTGACATCTCGGAAGAATTCAAAGTGTTGAAGGTGATCCGACACATTTGCCAGGAGGTTTCAAGAGGATACAATCAAACAACAATGGCAACAATCAAGGAAATGACAAAGTGGCAAGTTATAGGATCAATATATAAGATGCAAGCTCGGAACCAAAGTTGCCTTTCTAGACAAGCAACATGATGTTGAAAGCTCGACGTAAGTCGTGCTCACACACTAAATAATTTGTGCACCACAGAAGGGCGAGGTAGCACAGGTAAAGATAGCAAGACTAGGATGCAGCCGATAGCCTAGGAATGACCAGATTGGGTTTAGAATTCCCCGGTAAAAATACTAGGGGTATTTGATTTGTAGTGGGGAATAATTTCACTAGTCGGTGTCCTCGGTTGACAACAACGCAGAACCCGTAGAGTGATTACGACAAGGAAAGACATTACTTCAACAAAGTTAGTAAAATGTGGTGCAATGGCAAGACATCTTCGAGATACTAGGGGGTAATACTCGAAGGTAGAACATGGTAGAAGTATAACCGGGTCATTGACCTATGACAGTAGATACTTCAACCTTGCCAAAAATAGATGAGGCACTAGAATGAATTCCCATCAGATATATTAGATCAGGACAGCATGGTCGGAACCATAACTGTAAGGAATCAATTTCAAAAATACCGAAAGAATCATACAACTGGATAATCATTTTGTAAGAAGCTTCCAAGACGGTCTACATCATTTTCATGGGCATGAACACAAAGTTCAAGGTCGACTCCCACTTCTTTAATGCATATCATTTCATTCACCTCTCTCTTTGATATAACTGTAGTGTTGGAATTTTATCTGGTAGAACACCAAAAGAGTATGAGTGGTGAAAAACTTTCAGGTTCTCACGGATTAGGTGAAGGCATAGGTTCAACCCATCGGGCATGTTAGTAACGTATACCACAAGTTTCAAAAGTAAATAATCAAGCTCGAAAGCAGAGCATGGTTGGCCAAGTAGAGGATACAATTTACCAAATGCATTATGTATCAGGGGAAGGACTCACAAGGTGATTGAATATGAAGGACACTGTTGGATAACAATCCAAGAATGGATCGGGGGATCCACAATAGAGCCGATGTGAGTATCGGTACTCACTTAGAGGAAGAAGAATGCAGAAGCATCAGATTCAAGAATCACCTGATTAGTATGATGCTTAAATAGAAAGAAATTATTGTTTCCTAAATGAAGGATGAGAAGCAGACGCTCTGATCAAGCATGAATAAGTTGAAAACACTTAGTTGGGCAATCAATAAAGGTTTGAATTGCCGAGAACCAACTCATGTCCGGAATGACGCCTGAGCCAGAAAGATAATTTTAAAAAGGATAACCTGATGACTGCGTGCGTAGGCACACATTGTATCAATAGGATCAAAATGACTAAGACAAGGGATGTTAACGAGGACCACTAGTCATATGGAATTAACCATAATGCAAGCACGCAAGAGTTTCAAGAGTAACAGGCTGCAGAGGATTCCGAAAGATCGAAAAGTATTCCTAAGAATTATGTGAGACACATGAACAATTCAGAAGAACGGATCAGGAAAAAACCATAATGGTTTTCATGCGAAATAAAACTGCAAGACAGTAAACTCAAAGGATCCTCGAGACAACGGCGAATATTTCGAGGCATCTTGTAACAACAAGAGCAACAAGGAATGATCCAGAGAATGACAAGTGCATGTAGATATCCATAGGGATATATTGGTGGCAGTGAATTGCAAAGGCGATGAGCACAAGGGTCTCGGGAAAATAGCGAGGGATATCCTCCGAATCTTCTCACGAAGCAGGTGATCTTCCGGAATGAGGGCTCTCCAGGAGAAATAATTACGAGAACCTAGAGTTAGAGTTAGTAAAATCATTTAACCCGAATAGAAGAGAGATTAGAGTCCCAAAGTATAGATGAGGAGTAAAAGATCCTAATACCACCCAAAGGCGACGTGGGCCCGTAAGCCGCACAACCATGTTAGTAAAACTTTTTCAATGACTAGACTCAACTTCGGCCAAGGAGTTTGGAAGGGGGATTCCTACATACAGTCGGCTCTGATACCAACTTGTGACGCCCCCGATTCAATCATACACTAATCATGCACGCAAATGTGTACGATCAAGATCAGGGACTCACGGGAATATATCACAAAACAACTCTAAAAATAAAAATAAGTCATACAAGCATCATATTACAAGCAAGGGGCCTCGAGGGCTCGAATACAAGTGCTCAAACATAAATGAGTCAGCGGAAGCAATAATATCTTGGTACAGACATAAGTTAAACAAGTTGCCATAAGATGGCTAGCACAAACTGGGATACAGATCGAAAGAGTCGCAGGCCTCCTGCCTGGGATCCTCCTAAACTACTCCTGGTCGTCGACAGCGGCCTGCACGTAGTAGTAGGCACCTCCAGTGTAGTAGGAGTCGTCATCGACGGTGGCGTCTGGCTCCTGGGCTCCAACGTCTGGTTGCGGCATCCGGGAAGAACAGGAAAAAGGGCTGAAAGAGGGGGCCAAGAAACCGTGAGTACTCATCCAAAGTACTCGCAAGGATGATTGGAGTTGACCTATGCAAAATGAGTGATGATTGGAGTTGACCTATGCAAAATGATGCCATCGGTGATATGATGTGATTTGTTTAAAGGACTAGATAGACCATTGACATCTCAGAAACTGTGCTTAAAGATAAGGTGATAAACGTTCACTCGCACCCTAGAATCCTTGAAACCCTTAAGCCCTACCAAGATACAACATGGTCGGACCATGACCACGGGTCTTGACTCTAGATCAAGAACACCTTGGCCCACAATCAACAAGACCACCACTAATTCCCCAGCCTACTTTATGTACCCCGTGAACAAAGTCTTCATGGAGTGCTTAGACAAGATAGTTGTCATCATCATTTGGTGACCTACTTGTCCACCCGAAGACGGAAGAAGAGCCATTCAGCTAGTCAAGGAACATTTGAAGACCGCCATGCCAAGGAGGAAGAACTACCACCATCATCAAGAAGTAAACATCCGCGTCGAAGACCAGGTGTATCTGCAAGCCACTCCTCTCTAAGGAACCAAGCATTTCCATGACAAGGAGACCCACACCAAGATTCATCGGCCCCCTTTGAGATCACTCCAAGATTTAACAGCCCCCTCTGAGATCACTACGAGATGAAGAGAAGACAGTTACTAGCTGGAGTTTCCACCTGAGTTACCTGATGTGCACAACGCTTTCCATGCATCACAACCCCAGAAGTATTTCCAACTTCCTAACTCGTCCGATCTCTACGAGGGCATTAACCATCGAGCCATCAACCCCTAGCCCAACCTAACCTACCACGAGCTACCCATTAGCAACCTGGATCAAGACGAGTGTCATACACGAAGCCACACCATCAAGTACAGCACTACACGGAAGCAGAAGCAACATGAGGACTTGAAGACTACCCCAGATCCAAGTTTCTGTATCCCTTTCCGCGCCTAGTTTGGGAATCTCGGGGACGAGATTCTTGTAAGGGGGGTAGGTCTGTCACACCCTGATTTTCATGGCACAACACTTAAGCTAACAATCATAATAAAATGTGGTTTGACAAAAACTTTTGAGTGTTTTGGGACCTTGCCTTGATTGGTTTTTGTCTGCTGTTTGTAAGTGCTCTAAAAATCAAATAAATCCTCCAACTTCGATACTTCATTTCCTTGCCCCAAACTTCTGCCCAATGATCATGCCATGTGTATAGAGCAATATAGTATTTTCTTACAAAAATAATTTGGCCAAAAAGTATTTTCTAAAATTAGTTTTTCAAAAACCCCTGAATTGAGGTTTGCACTGCAAATACTTAATTAAGGGCAGTAAAAATCTTTCCAAAAATATATTTGACTCCTATTAGATATAGGATACCCAGAAACCACAAAAATATAATTTTAAAACTTATTTTCCTATTTCATTTAAAAGCTTTTTCTTAAGGCCAGAAATGGTCTTTAATAGGAAAAAAATATTTTATTGTTTCAAAAATATTTGACAAAAACCTAGGGAGACTCAGTGGACATATATTGTCGATATATAAGAGTTTAAACACATGGTCATGTTCAAAATATTGGTCAAATCCCTCAAAAACCCTTTCTGGATATTTCAAGCTTTTGAAATATTTGCAAAGGAAATATTCTCCAAAAATTCCAAGAACATTCAGAAATGTCACATATGACATGTTTGATGATCTTGACAAGTATCATGCCATGGAGAATAGTGTAACTCCATGAAATCCCCTCAAAACCATTTCTGTCCATTTTGTAGTTTGAGCAACTTTACATTGCCAAACATGTCCAAATGTTCTCAAACCTTGTGAACATTCTCAAATGGTCTAATAATTCATCTAGACCAAAGGGCACAAGTTGGAGAACAAGTTAACTTGATCAAAGTGCCCCAAAACCCTTCCTGTCGAGAACCAAATTTGAACAGCTTTGTACTACCAACTTTCTCTCCTTGACCCCAACTTTTGTGAGCATGTTCACATGACCAATTGATGACACTACACCAGGTGGTGCATAAAGGAGAACAGATTTGCATGACTAAATCTTGGTAAGTCCATTGCTGTTGATTTCTAGGGTTTACAAAAGTTGCATTGGCAACTTTTCCCAAATGAACTCAATCTTGGTGGAACCTCTTATTTTCTCATACCATTTGACCCTGTCAAGCCTCATGACAAATGGAGATCATATACTTGCCCAAACCGATATCAAACACCTTCTGCCACTTTACCAAAATGCCATTTTTGACCTCTTCCACTAATCTCCATGGGCTAACTTTGTACCACAGCTACTCCTGACCCTTTTCTACCTCCAGTACCTCTCCCTTGGCCTCAACTCAATGATTGAGGGGCGAAACCTCCTCATTTACCCCTCTGGACAGCCACTGTCCACCTCTCTCTCCACCTCCCCTCTCATCTAGTGGCTCTCTAGGGCATCCAATGCTACTCCTACCTTGTTTACTTCTCCCTAGCACTACCAGACACGAGTGGGCACGCCCCTGCCCCTTAAACAATTCCATGGCAGCCAAAGGCACGCTCTGGAGCATGCTACAGTGCGCTCCCGCACTGTAGCCACCCCCTGCCAAGCACCTCCGGCCACCTTGGGCCTCCCCAGCGCGCCCGACGAGGTGCCTCGGCGTCCGCAACACGCCACGCCCCTGGCCCCTCCTCCTTCTCCCTCCTGCTGCTGCCTTTCGCACACGTGCCGGCCGCCCGAAGAGCTCCAATGACTGAGCTCACATGCGCGATGCTCTGGCCCTTCCCCGCCATCTCTATTCTCCCCCCTCGCCCTAGACCAACCCCACGAGCACCCCAGACACGCCCACGCGCGCCCCCGTGGCCTCCAGCAACGGCTAGAAGCTCGCCGGCGCACGAACCACGGTGCACCTCGCCCCCTCCTATTTAAGGCCACCCCCGAGCCTCCTCTCCACTCCTTTGCCTCTCTCTCCCTCCCGTGAACCCCTAAACCAACCCACTCCCCTCCTCACGCTCTCCATCCCCCTCCTAGGCCGGAGCCGAGCCGCCGGCCGCTGCTCAAATCCGCTGGCCTCGGCCCCTCTCTCTTCCCCCTGGATATCCCTGCACCCTCTTGTCACCACCACAAGCCCCTCCCTCGCCGCCGTTCGTCCCCAGGAGCATCGCATGCTCAAAGCCGAAGATGGCCGATGGCCTCCTCCGCGGTCGTCCAGGCCGTCACCGCTACGGCTCTCCTCGGCAAGCGAGCCGTACACCGATGGATGCGGCTCATCCTCCTGAGAACGCCGATGGACACGGCATCGCCGGAGATGCCCTGTAGCCCCGGCTATCGCCGTCGGGAGTCGCTCCTCCCGGCGGCCAGAGCGCGCGCGGGAGGTTGAGGACGAGCCTGCAGGCGGGCCCCGCTCGTCAGTGGCCCAGCCACTGGGCCACGCTGGCAAGTGGAGACGGGCCGGGCGAAATACGCCTTTGACATCGCCTGTCGTCCGCGTGGCCGAGCCGCTGGGCCGGCCCACGGCTATCTCTCGCCGGTGCGCAGGATAAGGGTAATGCCTTATATTTCTTTTTATTCTTTTCTAGTGAGTTTCTAAAATCCATAAGTAATTCAACAGAGCTCCAAATCCAATGATTCAAATTTCTAGTAGTTTCTAAAATCATGCCCTATCACATGGTGCTATTGTCACATTTTTACAAAAGCATTTCCTTCACAAATATTTATCACATCCTATTTTTCCTATTTCTGTGATAAACTTTAGAAAATCACAGAGAGCCCATTTTTTATCCAAATTCCATGATTCAAAATCCTAGATGTCTATAAGTTCAAAACTTAGTTTTTGAACATTTTTACTAATACTTTCTGTACCACCTCAAATAGTGGTATATTTCTTCATGTATAGCCAACTTTGCAAATTCATAGAGAAATCATTTGAACTCCAAATCCAGTGAAACCAATTCCTAGATGCTTCTAAAATCATCATTTGTTAAATGGGTGCCTCTTCTCATTTTTGAAAATAATGTTTCTGTACACTTCTTGCACACCCATTTATCCCTTGATTCCATCATATTGAAATGTTCAGAGATGCCCATTGATCAAATCCTAATGAAACCACTTTGGTCATCCCTCAAATGACCAGAGGTATCCTAGAAAAGTCCAACTCATATTTTTAGAGCACTTTTATTTCCTGCCTTGTTGTGTTGCTTATTATGGTTGCTTTCGACGATAGTTGACGAAGTAGATGAAATGCTCGGAGTTGGACCAGAGATATTTGAAGACCTCGAAGACTCTGTTAAAACAGGCAAGCAGCCCTTTGACCATGTCTATGAAACCCTTTTTATGCATCTCATATAGCACTTTATTATTGTTGCATCGGAAACATGATGAGATGGTAGCCACTTTCGTGGGTTGCCTTCATTCTTCCTCATTGATACTTGCATTATGCATGACCCTACCTTCTTATGAGGGTTATGTCGGTGGGAGTAGATAGGATGCTAAAGTAGTGCTACGCAAAAAGGGACGGGAATATGCATGGTGATGGAGACAAAGTATTTTCAAAGGACTTTTCGAAAACCCCATCGGGTGCCACTTATGCCTGAGGGAGATGATGAGTTGGGTAGCCACTTGATGACGAAGTGGTGTACCGAGGCAAGTGTGTGTGTTGTTTTCAAAAACGGATTGGTTTAGGTTGCGACCGTTATTCCAACCTTACATGCGCAACCACTCTACCCTTATATGGGAAAGGGCATTATTGATTACCTAGGCCGATACTAGCTTGGAGCCCGCATTACTAGTGACGGGGGAGAGTTGGTGCTCTCTCTCGGGACGGGGTCGTGCCAGGTAGGGCGGCCATGACTGTTTTCACAGGGCACCGGATACACCGTTGTGTCCCCTCTCGGATATTACAATCTTGAGCGAGTCTCGTATGATGTACATCGTGAGGATACGGAACAACGAGTGGACTCCATGTTAGTGTCGTCTAGGGAAAGGTAGTGATCGGGTGCTTACCCCAGGTACTTGAGGTATCGCGTGTCGTGGATGACACGGAAGTTCCCCGGATCTTGTGGGTACAGTGTGCAACCTCTACAGAGTGTAAAACTATTCGAATAGCCGTGTCCACGGTCAAGGACAGTTGGGTAACCGCTCTTGGGCTACGTCCACATGTTTACAAATCGTGTGTGTGTGTGTGTTGATAAAACTACTTGGGTCAAGTCAAGGGACTTGACATGATTGAGTTGGGTTGGTGCCCACTCTATTTATGTTGATATCTGTAACCTGTCCTCAAGGTTACTTGAATTCTCCTGATGCATGTCTTACAAGTTGTTGAACATGTCATTGCACTCAAAACTAGCTTTCTGCAAAAATTTACCTATGTCATGCATTGTTGTATCTTGAACCAAAGCATGGGTTGCTTGCGAGTACATTCAAAGTACTCATTGGCTTGCCACTGGTTATTTTATTGACCAGGCATGAAAGAACAGGATATGATGAAGAATACTTCGATGATGAACATGCGAGCTAGGACGCTTCCCAGTCAGAATGCCTGTAGGGTTAAGGCAGATGGCATGGGTCCAAGTTGTCGTTGAAGATTTCCGCTGCGATGATACACTCAAGACTTGACCATAATGGTCCTACTTGTGTAAAACGGTATGTATGGATGTAAGACTCTTGTTATTCAGCTTCTGTGTGTTCAATGAGCATTGATCTCTGGGATCACTGTACACGTGCATTTGGTGATCTCGACTTATGAGTCGGGGTCCCCACAGAGCTGGTATCAGAGCCATCCTGACTGTAGGAAGCCTTAGTTAGCATGGTCGTTAGTTAGGGCAAAACTATTTCCAAAACTACTACTAGTTTTCAAAACTATCTATACTTCTCTTCCCTTCTCAGTTTTCCGAAAACTAAGGTATACTTTCCTTATTAATCACTTCCCCTTCAAAACATTTGGCCGCTAGAACCCTTATGCCCCTGACCACTGGATTCCTTGTAATCCTCGTGGATAATCTAGAAGGAAGATGCCTTGCCAGACATTCACCCACATCTCCTGAACACAAGATTGGCGACATCACAACAAGATGATACCAACAGAAGATACATCCTCGAGGAATGAGGACATGAAGACCCAGGAGATGGTGACACCCTTGACAGTGCCCCAAGATGATGCAACCTTAGCCTACGATGATCAGGGCATAGAATATGCAAGATCATGGTATACATCGCTAATAGAGTAAACCTGTCACTACCGTTGTTGTATCGGCAACCACCGATGGATGAGAACCTAGCCATTTGGTCCGCCTCACCATAGTGAGCAGGAAAACGGTTCTCCTCATCCCCCGCTCTTGGTGTCGATGTTTTCATCAACGTAACTGACATGATGGACCTCTATTACGCCTTGATAATGTCATTGCATAAAGGATTACCTACCTGGTACCATTGACGACTTAGAAGACAAAAAGGGATCATCGTGGTTAAGAAGACAATAGAAGACCAAGTCAATGCTAGTTACGAGGAGCCACCTTCACCCCATCACTTCAACAGGCGAGAAGTTGTTGAAGAATCTTCAGGCTCAACCCGGATTGTTTCATCGAACAACTACAAGAGACGTAGCAACACCTGAGGAAAACTTAGAAGACTGCATGAGGCACAAGGCACGACTACTGAGTCCGAGAACCCCTAGGGTAGGATGAGTCGTGTACCCCCTATGCGCAGTCGGGTCCGTATGATAGTTCGAATAGAACCATGATTGTGTGTTGCTTGTTTTTATTTGTTTGTGTTTTGATATAGGTTGCACTTTTGCCCTAAGCGACAAGTACGCGACTATATCACCTCCTTACCCTGTTTCTTTGGTTTGGCCCTTTTTGCACCTATTTGTTTGTACTTGCACTATAGAACCCCCTATAGGCATCCCTCCTCTATGCTACTTTTCCCTCTCATCCCTCTCCTCAACTGAAGACAAGCAAGACAAGATACACCATGGATTCCACCTCGGCGACCCACAAGCACTGATGACCTTTGCTACAACCTCCTCCACCAAGTGCAACCCCGTATGTTTACACCTCAAGATTAGGAACCCATTCCTAGACCCTTCGAGACTTCACAAGATAACCCATCTTGAATCCTGAACCATGTGCTTAACCCACAGAAGTGCAAGAGAACCTGTTAAGCCTCCATAACATTGCTTATCACTAGGTTCATTAGGGAACTAGTGTACATAGTGAACGAATACATTATCATCCTAAGATAGCACCAAAACTGACGATGCCATAGGGAAGACCAATTTAAGGATATAGGAACAGAGGACAAATGACTTGGTGAGTTTATATCAATGACTTTGAGGAATTATCTGAGACTCTTTGGTGGATTATAAGGCTACCATGTTGGTAGATGAACTTGGTGGGATCATGATTATAGAGTAGCATAGCTTTCATTACCCCTGAGTAAATTGGATTTATAGGACAATTATGATCGCAAGCTGAAACTCCTGGAAGTGCAAGGATTTGACTTGATCAGATGATATTGATAGGAGACAATTGATATTTCGTAAATGACTTGGGGGAATATGTAGGAATTCTTGTTGGACATGACATTTGGATTTAAATAGGTGATCCTAGTTGAGTATAGGTGGTGAGTAAGTCTACATGGTTCGGAGTAAATTGGATTTAGACTGATGATCTCAATCATGATACGATGTTTCTCGGTGGACGATAAACTAGGAGACTGGACTAATTGTCGGAGTTTATTTAGGCATCTTTGTGAGCTTGACCTCTCAGTATTACTAGATCACAATAATGGAAATTGGTGGACTGACTATAATAGAGATAGCCTTTTCAAGTATTTGGGGATTATACAGACTTTAGAAGTTCATGTGGAACACCATAAACATTGGATTTATAGAAATTAATGGATTATGTAGTGATTAATGGAAGTTAATGGGTTGTTGGAGTTGATTCATAGGAAGGAAACAAGATCTTGGAGTGGCTTACGATGTGTTTTCTTAGGATAGAGATGCACTACCTTGGACCTTGGAAGAATGGGCTGAGCACTTGGATTATCATGTTTAATTGAAGCTTAGTAGCTTGTATGTTCTACCCATGGATTTTTAGGGGTAGACATACATATGAATTTGGGGACTATAGACATATATGATTTTATTAGACATCCTCTCGGGAGCCATGAGGATATGAATCACATGAGTGATGATTGGAGTTGACCTATGCAAAATGATGCCATCGGTGATATGATGTGATTTGTTTAAAGGACTAGATAGACCATTGGCATCTCAGAAACTGTGCTTAAAGATAAGGTGATAAACGTTCACTCGCACCCTAGAATCCTTGAAACCCTTAAGCCCTACCAAGATACAACATGGTCGGACCATGACCGTGGGTCTTGACTCTAGATCAAGAACACCTTGGCCCACACTCAACAAGACCACCACTAATTCCCCAGCCTACTTTATGTACCCCGTGAACAAAGTCTTCATGGAGTGCTTAGACAAGATAGTTGTCATCATCATTTGGTGACCTACTTGTCCACCCGAAGACGGAAGAAGAGCCATTCAGCTAGTCAAGGAACATTTGAAGACCGCCATGCCAAGGAGGAAGAACTACCACCATCATCAAGAAGTAAACATCCGCGTCGAAGACCAGGTGTATCTGCAAGCCACTCCTCTCTAAGGAACCAAGCATTTCCATGACAAGGAGACCCACACCAAGATTCATCGGCCCCCTTCGAGATCACTCCAAGATTTAACAGCCCCCTCTGAGATCACTACGAGATGAAGAGAAGACAGTTACTAGCTGGAGTTTCCACCTGAGTTACCTATGTGCACAACGCTTTCCATGCATCACAACCCCAGAAGTGTTTCCAACTTCCTAACTTGTCCGATCTCTACGAGGGCATTAACCACCGAGCCATTGACCCCTAGCCCAACCTAACCTACCACGAGCTACCCATTAGCAACCTGGATCAAGACGAGTGTCATACACGAAGCCACACCATCAAGTACAGCACTACACGGAAGCAGAAGCAACATGAGGACTTGAAGACTACCCCAGATCCAAGTTTCTGTATCCCTTTCCGTGCCTAGTTTGGGAATATCGGGGACGAGATTCTTGTAAGGGGGGTAGGTCTGTCACACCCTGATTTTCATGGCACAACACTTAAGCTAACAATCATAATAAAATGTGGTTTGACAAAAACTTTTGAGTGTTTTGGGACCTTGCCTTGATTGGTTTTTGTCTGCTGTTTGTAAGTGCTCTAAAAATCAAATAAATCCTCCAACTTCGATACTTCATTTCCTTGCCCCAAACTTCTGCCCAATGATCATGCCATGTGTATAGAGCAATATAGTATTTTCTTACAAAAATAATTTGGCCAAAAAGTATTTTCTAAAATTAGTTTGTCAAAAACCCCTGAATTGAGGTTTGCACTGCAAGTACTTAATTAAGGGCAGTAAAAATATTTCCAAAAATATATTTGACTCCTATTAGATAAAGGATACCCAGAAACCACAAAAATATAATTTTAAAAGTTATTTTCCTATTTTATTTAATAACTTTTTCTTAAGGACAGAATTGGTCTTTAATAGGAAAAAAATATTTTATTGTTTCAAAAATATTTGACAAAAACCTAGGGAGACTCAGTGGACATATATTGTCCATATATAAGAGTTTAAACACATGGTCATGTTCAAAATATTGGTCAAATCCCTCAAAAACCCTTTCTGGATATTTCAAGCTTTTGAAATATTTGCAAAGGAAATATTCTCCAAAAATTCCAAGAAAATTCAAGAATGTCACATATCACATGTTTGATGATCTTGACAAGTATCATGCCATGGAGAATAGTGTAACTCCATGAAATCCCCTCAAAACCATTTCTGTCCATTTTGTAGTTTGAGCAACTTTACATTGCCAAACATGTCCAAATGTTCTCAAACCTTGTGAACATTCTCAAATGGTCTAGTAATTCATCTAGACCAAATGGAACAAGTTGGAAAACAAGTTAACTTGATCAAAGTGCCCCAAAACCCTTCCTGTCCAAAACCAAATTTGAACAACTTTGTACTACCAACTTTCTCTCCTTGACCCCAACTTTTGTGAGCATGTTCACATGACCAATTGATGACACTACACCAGGTGGTGCATCAAGGAGAACAGATTTGCATGACCAAATCTTGGTAAGTCCATTGCTGCTGATTTCTAGGGTTTACAAAAGTTGCATTGGCAACTTTTCCCAAATGAACTCAATCTTGGTGGAACCTCTTGTTTTCTCATACCATTTGACCCTGTCAAGCCTCATGGCAAATGGAGATCATATACTTTCCCAAACCGATATCAAACACCTTCTGCCACTTTACCAAAATGCCATTTTTGACCTCTTCCACTAATCTCCATGGGCTCTACTTTGTACCACAGCTACTCCTGACCCTCTTCTACCTCCAGTACCTCTCCCTTGGCCTCAGCTCAATGATTGAGGGGTGAAACCTCCTCATTTACCCCTCTGGACAGCCACTGTCCACCTCTCTCTCCACCTCCCCTCTCATCTAGTGGCTCTCTAGGGCATCCAATGCTACTCCTACCTTGTTTACTTCTCCCTAGCACTACCAGACACGAGTGGGCATGCTCCTGCCCCTTAAACAATGCCATGGCAGCCAAAGGCACGCTCTGGAGCACGCTACAGTGCGCTCCCGCACTGTAGCCACCACCTGCCAAGCACCTCCGGCCACCTCGGGCCTCCCCAGCGCGCCCGACGAGGTGCCTCAGTGTCCACAACACGCCACGCCCCTGGCCCCCTCCTCCTTCTCCCTCCTACTGCCTCCTTTCGCATGCGTGCCGGCCGCCCGAAGAGCTCCAATGACTGAGCTCACACGCGTGATGCTCTGGCCCTTCCCCGCCATCTCTATTCTCTCCCGTCGCCCTAGACCGACCCCACGAGCACCCCAGACATGCCCACGCGCGCCCTCGTGGCCTCCAGCAACGGCTAGAAGCTCGACGGCGCACGAGCCACGGTGCACCTCACCCCCTCCTATTTAAGGCCACCCCCGAGCCTCCTCTCTACTCCTTTGCCTCTCTCTCCCTCCCGTGAACCCCCTAAACCAACCCACTCCCATCCTCGCGCTCTCCATCCCCCTCCTAGGCCGGAGCCGAGCCGCCGGCCACTGCTCAAATCCGCTGGCCTCGGCCCCTCTCTCTTCCCCCTGGATATCGCTGCACCCTCTTGTCACCACCACAAGCCCCTCCCTCGCCGCCGTTCGTACCCAGGAGCATCGCATGCTCAAAGCCGAAGATGGCCGATGGCCTCCTCCGCGGTCGTCCAGGCCGTCGCTGCTACGGCTCTCGTCAGCAAGCGAGCCGTACACCGATGGATGCGGCTCATCCTCCTGAGAACGCCGAAGAGCGGAGCGTCGCCGGAGATGCCCTGTAGCCCCGGCTATCACCGTCGGGAGTCGCTCCTCCCTGCGGCCAGAGCGCGCGCGGGAGCTTGAGGACGAGCCTGCAGGCGGGCCCCGCTCGTCAGTGGCCCAGCCACTAGGCCACGCTGGCAAGTGGAGACGGGCCAGGCGAAATACGCCTTCGACATCGCCTGTCGTCCGCGTGGCCGAGTCGCTGGGCCGGCCCACGGCTATCTCTCGCCGGTGCGCAGGATAAGGGTAATGCCTTATATTTCTTTTTATTCTTTTCCAGTGAGTTTCTAAAATCCATAAATAATTCAACAGAGCTCCAAATCCAATGATTCAAATTTCTAGTAGTTTCCAAAATCATGCACTATCACATGGTGCTATTGTCACATTTTTACAAAAGCATTTCCTTCACAAATATTTATCACATCCTATTTTTCCTATTTCTGTGATAAACTTTAGAAAATCACAGAGAGCCCATTTTTGATCCAAATTCCATGATTGAAAATCCTAGATGTCTATAAGTTCAAAACTTAGTTTTTGAACATTTTTACTAATACTTTCTGTACCACCTCAAATTGTGGTCTATTTCTTCATGTATAGCCAACTCTGCATATTCATAGAGAAATCATTTGAACTCCAAATCCAGTGAAACCAATTCCTAGATGCTTCTAAAATCATCATTTGTTAAATGGGTGCCTCTTCTCATTTTTGAAAAAAATGTTTCTGTACACTTCTTGCAAACCCATTTATCCCTTGATTCCATCATATTGAAATGTTCAGAGATGCCCATTGATCAAATCCTAATGAAACCACTTTGGTCATCCCTCATATGACCAGAGGTATCCTAGAAAAGTCCAACTCATATTTTTAGAGCACTTTTATTTCCTGCCTTGTTGTGTTGCTTATTATGGTTGCTTTCGACGATAGTTGACGAAGTAGATGAAATGCTCGGAGTTGGACCAGAGATATTTGAAGACCTCGAAGACTCTGTTAAAACAGGCAAGCAGCCCTTTGACCATGTCTATGAAACCCTTTTTATGCATCTCATATAGCACTTTATTATTGTTGCATCGGAAACATGATGAGATGGTAGCCACTTTGGTGGGTTGCCTTCATTCTTCCTCATTGATACTTGCATTGTGCATGACCCTACCTTCTTATGAGGGTTATGCCGGTGGGAGTAGATAGGATGCTAAAGTAGTGCTACGCAAAAAGGGACGGGAATATGCATTGTGATGGAGACAAAGTATTTTCAAAGGACTTTTCAAAAACCCCATCGGGTGCCACTTATGCCCGAGGGAGATGATGAGTTGGGTAGCCACTTGATGACGAAGTGGTGTACCGAGACAAGTGTGTGTGTTGTTTTCAAAAACGGATTGGTTTAAGTTGCGATCGTTATTCCAACCTTACATGCGCAACCACTCTACCCTTATATGGGAAAGGGCATTATTGATTACCTAGGTCGATACTAGCTTGGAGCCCGCATTACTAGTGAAGGGGGAGAGTTGGTGCTCTCTCTCGGGATGGGGTCGTGCCAGGTAGGGCGGCCATGACTGTTTTCACAGGGCACCGGATACACCGTTGTGTCCCCTCTCGGATGTTACGATCTTGAGCGAGTCTCGTATGATGTACATCGTGAGGATACGGAACAATGAGTGGACTCCATGTTAGTTTCGTCTAGGGAAAGGTAGTGATCGGGTGCTTACCCCGGGTACTTGAGGTATCGCGGGTCGTGGATGACACGGAAGTTCCCCGGATCTTGTGGGTACAGTGTGCAACCTCTGCAGAGTGTAAAACTATTCGAATTGCCGTGTCCACGGTCAAGGACAGTTGGGTAACCGCTCTTGGGCTACGTCCACATGTTTACAAATCGTGTGTGTGTGTGTGTGTTGATAAAACTACTTGGTTCAAGTCAAGGGACTTGACATGATTGAGTTGGGTTGGTGCCCACTCTATTTATGTTGATATCTGTAACCTGTCCTCAAGGTTACTTGAATTCTCCTGATGCATGTCTTACAAGTTGTTGAACATGTCATTGCACTCAAAACTAGCTTTCTGCAAAAATTTACCTATGTCATGCATTGTTGTATCTTGAACCAAAGCATGGGTTGCTTGCGAGTACATTCAAAGTACTCATTGGCTTGCCACTAGTTATTTTATTGACCAGGCATGAAAGAACAGGATATGATGAAGAATACTTCGATGACGAACATGCGAACTAGGACGCTTCCCAGTCAGAATGTTTGTATGGGTTAAGGCAGATGGCATGGGTCCAAGTTGTCGTTGAAGATTTCCGCTGCGATGATACACTCAAGACTTGACCATAATGGTCCTACTTGTGTAAAACGGTATGTATGGATGTAAGACTCTTGTTATTCAGCTTCTGTGTGTTCAGTGAGCATTGATCTCTGGGATCACTGTACACGTGCATTCGGTGATCTCGACTTATGAGTCGGGGTCCCCACAATGTATGATGTCAGCAGCCAACAGTACGATTGACCGGGTCAAGCTGACGTGTGGGTCCCAGTTGTCATTGACTTAGGTTAACTAAACGGGTTTAGTTAATTTAAATAAGTGATTAGGTTAATTAATTAGGGTTAATTAATTTAATTAATTAATTTTATTATTATTATTTTATTTATTATATATTTTTTAACCCCGTTTTTTTAAACGTTCTAGGGCATGGGCCCCTCATGTCATTGGCCCTAGGGCGTTAGTGGGTTCGGGTGCCAGCGGGCGCTGGGTGCTGCGGGCGCAGCCCAGCAGAGCGATGCGGGGCACCGGCGGCGACGGCCTCGGCCAGGCGGCCGGAGCGGCGGTCGGCAAGCAGGTGCGGAGGGTGTGGAGCGGTTGGGGACGGAGCGCTCGGCAGCGGACGGCGCAACGCGTGGGCGCACGGTGAGGCGAAGGCCGCGGCAGAGGCAGACGAGGGGAGCAGGGGACCCTGGGTAGCAGCGGGCGGGGCGAGGACTTCACGGCGGTCACTGAAGAGGGACGCCGGCGGGAGGGCAGTGACGGGCTCGGGCGTAGATGGCCGTGGTGGTGGTGCGAGAAGGCGAGGATGCCGGAGCGACGGAGTGGGGAGGCGACGTCAGCGTGCCCCAAGGGCACAGTGGGGGCCGCCACGGGCGCGGCTGGCGCAATTGGCCGGCACGGGTGTGGCCGGAGCCGAGCACTGGTGGAGATCAGGGGCCCGCGGGAGAGGAGGCAGCGGGCGCGGTGACACAGTTGTGCACGGGTGGGCGCGAGCGCGAGCTCGGCCACAAGGGCTAATAGAGGAGAAGGAGAAGCTCACCGGGGGTCGTAGGGGACTGCGCAGCGGGGGTTGAGGAGGAGGTCGGAGACGTCATTCCGGCGGGGATGCAGGCCGTCGTGGTGGCTCCGGGCGGCGACGGACGAGGGCGAGGAGGCGGCGCATGGCGGCGGCGTGCCTCGGTCCAATCTGGATCGAGGGAGGGGAGAGCATCATGGGGGAAGTGGGGAGTGGGCTAGCGTTTGACTGGGTGGAGTGGCGGGTTATGGAGAGTAGGGGGTG